>NW_012306024.1:0-2767 GCF_000151885.1 Dipodomys ordii
ACACCGCTGTGTTCCACTGTGTCCCCGCTGTATCGACGCTGTGTCCCGCTGTGTCCCGTTGTGTCCCGATTTGTCCCCCGCTTTGTCCCCCGCTGAGTCCCCGCTGTGTCCCCGCTGTGTCCCGCTCTGTCCTCCCTGTGTCCCCCGCTGTGTCCCGCTGTGTCCCCTGCTGTGTCCCGCTGTGTCTACTGCTGTGTTCCTGCTGTGTCCCGCTGTGTCCCCCTGTGTCCTCACTGTGTCCCACGCTGTGTTCCGCTGAGTACTTGCTGTGTCCCCTGATGTGCCCCGTTGTGTCCCCAGCTGTGTACCCCGCTGTGGCCCACTCTGTCCCCGCTGTATCGACGCTGTGTCCCGCTGGGTCCCGCTGTGTCCTCGCTGTGTCCACCGCTGTGTCCCGCTGTGTCCACCACTGTGTACTGCTGTGTCCCCAGTTGTGTCCCACTGTGTCCCGCTGTGGCCCCCGCTGTGGCCCCCGCTGTGTCCCGCTGTGTCCCCCGCTGTCTCCTGCTGTGTCCACCGCTGTGTCCCCGCTGTGTCCCACTTTTTCCCCCGCTGTGTCCCGCTGTGTCCTCGCTGTGTCTCCCGCTGTGTCCCGCTGTGTCCTCGTTGTGTCCCCTGCTGTGTCCCGCTGTGTCCCCCGCTGTGTCCTGATGTGTCCCGCTTTGTCCCGCTGTGTCCCTGCTGTGTCCCCGCTGTGTCCCCCGCTGAGTCCCCTCGGTGTCCTGCTGTGTCCTCGCTGTGTGCCCCAGCTGTCTCCCGCTTTGTCCCATGCTGTGTCCCACTGTGTCCTCGCTGTGTCCCCCGCTGTGTCCTGCTGTGTTCCCGCTGTGTCCCAAGCTTTATCCCGCTGTGTCCCGCTGTGTGCCCCGCTGTGTCCCACTATGTTCCCGCAGTGTCCCCGCTGTGTCCCCGCTGTGTCCACGCTGTGTTCCCCGCTGTGTCCCGCTGTGTCCCCCGCTGTGTCTCGCTGTGTCTACTGCTGTGTCCCCACTGTGTCCCGCTGTGTCTCGCTGTGTCCCGCTGTGTCCTCGCTGTTTCCCACGCTGTGTTCTGCTGTGTCTTCGCTGTGTCCCCCGCTGTGTCCCGCTGTGTCCCACTGTGTCCTCGCTGTGTCCCCCTCTGTGTCCCGCTGTGTCCCCCGCCGTGTCCGGCTGTGTCCCGCTGTGTCCCGCTGTGTCCCGCTGTGTCCCGCTTTGTCCCCCACTGTGTCCCGCTGGGTCCCCGCAGTGACCCCGCTGTGTCCCACTGTGTCCCGTGGTGTCCCGCTTTTTCCCCCGCTGTGTCCCCGGCTGAGTCTCGCTGTGTCCCCACTGTGTCCTCTCTGTGTCCCCCCTGTGTCCTGCTCTGTTCCCCACTGTGTCTCCCGTTTTGTCCCCGCTGTGCCCCGCTGTGTCCCGCTGTGTCCCGCTGTGTCCCCCACTGTGTCCCGTTGTTTCATCAGCTTTGTACCCCGCTGTGTCCCGCTGTGCTCCCGCTGTATCGACACTTTGTCCCGCTGGGTCCTGCTGTGTCCTCTCTGTGTTCCCCACTGTGTCCCGCTGTGTCCCCCGCTGTGTCCCGCAGTATCCCCCGCTGAGTCCCCCTGTGTCACCGCTGTGTCCCTCTGTGTCCCCGCTCTATCGATGCTGTGTCCCGCTGGGTCCCGCTGTTTCCTCTCTTTGTTCTCCGCTGTGTCCCTCTGTGTCCCCTGCTGTGTCTCTCGCTGTGTCCCTCTGTGTCCCCGGCTGTGTCCGGCTGTGTCTTGCTGTGTCCCCCGCTGTGTCCTTGCTGTGTCCCCGCTGTGTGCCGATGTGTCCCGCAGTGTCCCCAGCTGAGTCCCGCTGTGTCACCGCTGTGTCCCGCTGTGACCTCGCTGTGTCCCCCACTGTGTCACGCTTTGTCCCTGCTGTGTCCCCCGCTGTGTCCCGCTTTGTCCCCGCTGTGTCCTGCTGTGTCCCCCGCTGGGTCCCGCTGGGTCCCGCTGTGTCCCCCGCTGTGTCCCGCTGTGTCCCTGCAGGTTCACCGCTGTTTCACGCTGTGTCCTGCTGTGTCTAGCTTTGTCCCGCTGTGTCCTCACTTTGTCCCATGCTGTGTTCTGCTGTGTCCTCCCAGTGTCCCCCGCTGTGTCCCGCTGTGTCCCCCGCTGTGCCCCGCAGTGTCCCGCTGTGTCCCGCTGTGTCCTTGCTGTGTCCCACTGTGTCCCCGCTGTTTCCCCGCTGGGTCCTGCTGGGTCCCGCTGTGTCCTGCTGGGTCCCCAGCTGTGTACCCCGCTGTGTCCCGCTGTGTCCCCGCTGTATCGACGCTGTGTCCCGCTTGGTCCCGCTGTGTCCTCGCAGTGTTCCCCGCTGTGTCCCGCTGTTTACCCCTCTGTGTCCCCCGCTGTGTCCCGCTGTGTCCCGCTGTGTCCCGCTGTGTACTGCTGTGTCCCCCGCTGAGTCCCGCTGTGTCCCCGCTGTGTCCCAATGTGTCCGCGCTGTGTCCCCTGCTGTGTCCCGCTGTGTCCCCCCTGTTTCCCCTGCTGTGTCCCGCAGTGTCCCGCTGTGTTTCCTGCTGTGTCCTCTGCTCTGTCCCACTGTGTCCCCCTCTGTGTCCTGCTGTGTCCCGCTGTGTCCCCCCTGTGTCCCCTGCTGTGTCCCGCTGTGTCCACACTGTGTTCCCCGTGTGTCCCGCTGTGTACCCCGCTGTGACCCGCTGTGTCGCGCTGTGTCCCGCTCTTTCTCCGCTGTGTCCCCGCTGTGTGCCCAGTGTGTCCCGTTGTGTACCCCGCTGTGTCTAGCTGTGTCACTGC
>NW_012306025.1:0-2767 GCF_000151885.1 Dipodomys ordii
AAGGAAGGAGGGAAAGAAAGAAGAAGGCCGACGGAAGGAAGGAGGAAGAAGCAGGCAGCTTTAAGGGGGAACCCGTAAGGAGAAGGCAGTTGAAGCAAAAAGAAGCAGGAATCAGGAGAAGGCAGGATGCGGAAAGAAAAAAGAATTAGCAAAAGAAGCAGAAGGCAGAAGTCATTGGGGAGAAGCAGAAGCAGAAGGAGAAGGAGAAGCAGAAAGCAGAAAGAGAAGCAGAAACAGAAAGGTCAACAAAAGGAGAAGCAGGAAAATCAGAAGAAGCAGAAGTAGAAGCAGAAAGAGAAGGAGAAGAAGGAGAAGCAGAAGTAGAATCAGAAGAAACAGAAGAAGAAGAAGCAGAAGACACAGAAGCAAAAGAAACAGAAGAAGGAGAAGAGCAGAAGCAGAAGCAGAAGGAGAAGCAGAAGCAGAAGGAGAAGCAGAAAGAGAAGCAGGAGAAGCAGAAGAAGCAGGAGAAGCAGAAGCAGAAGAAACAGAAGAAGCCGAAGAAGCAGAAGCAGAATCTGAAGCAGAAATAGAAACAGAAGAAGCACAATCTGAAGCAGAAGCAGAAGAAACAGAAATAGTAGAATAAGCAGAAGCAGAAGCAGCAGGAGAAGCAGAAGAAGAAGACGGATAAGGCGAGAGAGAAGGATTAGGAGTAGGAGAAGCAAAAGGATAAGCAGAAGCAGAAAGAGACGCAGAATGAAAAGCAGCACAAGAAGTAGGAGAAGCAGGAGAAGCAGAAGCAGGAGAAGCAGAAGAAACAGAAGACGCAGAAGCAGAATGAGAAGCAGAAGGAGAAATTGAAGCAGAAGCAGAAGGAAAAGCAGAAGCAGAAGGAGAAGCAGAAGAAGGAGAAGGAGAAGCAGAAAGAAAAGCAGAAAGAGAAGCAGAACGAGAAGCAGGAGAAGCAGAAGCAGGAGAAGCAGAAGCAGGAGAAGCAGAAGCAGAAGAAACAGAAGAAGGAGAAGAAGCAGAAGCAGAAGGAGAAGCAGAAGCAGAAAGAGAAGCAAAAGCATAAGGAGAAGCAGAAGGAGAAGCAGAAGAAAGAGAAGAAACAGAAAGAGTAGCAGAAGAAGCTGAAGATGTAGAAGCAGAAAAAGAAGCACAATAAATAGCAGAAGAACGAGAAGGAGAAGGAGAAACAGAAGGAGAAGCAGAAGGAGAAGCAGAAAGAGAATCAGGAAAAGCAGAAGAAACAGAAGCAGACGGAGAAGTAGAAGAAGGAGAAGGAGAAGCAGAAGCAGAAGAAGAATCACAAGGAAAAGCACAAGCAGAAGGAGATGCAGAAGGAGAAGCAGGAGAAGGAGAAGAAGCAGAAGCAGAAGGAGAACTAAAGAGAAGAAGCAGAAGCAGAAGAAGCAGAAGCAGAAGTAGAAAGAGAAGCCGACTAAGAGAAGCCGAACGAGAAGAAGAGAAGCAGAAGAAGCAGAAGCGGGAGAGGCAGAAGAAGAAGAAACAGAAGAAGGAGAAGGAGCAGAAGCAGAAGGAGAAGCACAAGGAGAAGCAGAAAAAGAAGGAGAAGCAGAAAGAGAAGGAGGAGAAGCAGAAGCAGGAGAAGCAGAAGCATAAGAAGAATCCGAAGAAGCAGAAGCAGAACCTGAAGCAGAAGGAGAAGCAGGAGAAGCAGAAGAAGCAGTATCTGGAGAAGCAGAATGACAAGCTGAAGGAGAAGCAGAAGCAGAAAGAGAATCAAAACAGAAGGAGAAGCAGAAGAAACAAAAGAAGCAGAAGCAGTAGCAGTTACAGCAGAAGGAGAAGCAGAAGGAAAAGCAAGAGAACAAGAAGGAGAAAGAGAAACAGAAGCAGAAGGAGAAGGAGAATCAGAAGGATAAGTAGAAGAAGCAGAAGGAGAAACAGAAAGAGAAACAGAAGCAGAAGAAGCAGCACAAGGAGAAGCAGAAGCAGAAGAAGATGCATAACGAGAAGCAGGAGAAGCATAAGAAGCAGAAGCAGAAGGAGAAGTAGAAGTAGGAGAAGGAGAAGGAAGAGCCGCAGAAGAAATAGGAGAAGCAGAAGGAGAAGGAGAAGCAGAATGAGAAGATGAAAGAGAAGGAGTAGAAGCAGAAGAAGCAGGAAAAGAAGAAGCAGAATAAAGAGGAGAAAAAGAAGAAGAAGAAGAAGAAGAAGAAGAAGAAGAAGAAGAAGAAGAAGAAGAAGAAGAAGAAGAAGAAGAAGAAGAAGAAGAAGAAGAAGAAGAAGAAGAAGAAGAAGAAGAAGAACAAGAAGAACAAGAAGAACAAGAAGAACAAGAAGAAGAAGAAGAAGAAGAAGAAGAAGAAGAAGAAGAAGAAGAAGAAGAAGAAGAAGAAGAAGAAGAAGAAGAAGAAGAAGGAGAAGGAGAAGGAGAAGGAGAAGCATAAGGAGAAGAAGTAGAAACAGAAGAAGCAGGATCAGGAGAAGCAGAAGCAAAAGAAAAAGAATAAGCACAAGAAGCAGAATCAGAGGAAGAAGAAGGAGAAGGAAAAGAAGAAGGAGAATCAGAAGGAAAAGCAGAAGAAGGAGAAGCAGATGAAGGAGAAGCAGAATCAGAAGAAGATGCAGAAGGAGAAGCAGGAGAAGCAGAAGAAGTAGAAGCAGACGGAGAAGCAGAAGTTGGAGAAGGAGAAGGAGAAGGAAGGGCAGCAGAAGAAATAGGAGAAGCAGAAGGAGAAGAAGAAGCAGAATGAGAAGCAGAAAGAGAAGCAGTAGAAGCAGAAGAAGCAGGAAAAGCAGAAGCAGAAGAAAGAGAAGAAGAAGAAGAAGAAGAAGAAGAAGAAGAAGAAGAAGA
>NW_012306026.1:0-2767 GCF_000151885.1 Dipodomys ordii
GCAAAGACACAGCGGGACACAGCGGGGGACACAGCGAGGAAACAGCGGGACACAGCGGGACACAGCTAGGGACAAAGTGGGGGACAGCGGGGGACACAGCAAAGACACAGCAGGACACCATGGGACACAGTGTGACACAGCGGGACACAGCGGGGGACCCATCGAGGACACAGCGGGATATATTGGGGGACACAGAGAGGACACATCGGTTGACACAGCGGGGGACACAGCGGGACACAGCGGGGAACACTGCGAGGACACAGCGGGACACAGCGTCGATACAGCGGGGACACAGCGTTACACAGTGTGGTACACAGCTGTGGACACAACGGGACACAGTGGGGGCACAGCGGGACACAGCGGGACACAGTGGGACACAGCGGGGAGAAAGCGTGAGACACAGCAAGGCACAGAGCGGGAGACAGAGGGGGACACAGCGAGGACACAACGGGACACAGCGGTGACAAAGCGGGGGACACAGAGGGACACAGCGGCGGACACAGAGGGGGAGACAGCAGGACACAGCGGGACACAGCGGGGGACACAGTTGGGACACAGTGGGACACAGCGGGGGACACAGCGAGGATACATTGGGACACATGGGGACACAGCGGGACTCAGCAGGCGACACAGCAGTACACAGCGGGACAATGCGGGACACAGCAGGGGACACAGAGGGGTACACAGCGGGACACAGCGGGGAACACAGCGAGGACACAGCGGGACCCAGCGGGACACAGCGTCGATACAGCGGGTACACAGCATTACACACCGTGTTACACAGCTGTGCACACCACGGGACACAGTGGGGACACAGCGGGACACAGCGGGACACAGTGGGACAAAGCAAGGACAAATCGTGAGACACAGCGAGGGACAGAGCGGGAGACAGCGGAACACAGTGGGACACAGCGGGGGACACAGCGGGACCCAGCGGGGGACCCAGCTAGGACAAAGTGGGACACAGCTGGGGACACAGCGAGGACACAGCGGGGGACACAGCGGGGGACACAGCGGGACACAGCGAGGAACAGCGTAGATACAGCGGGGACACAGCGTTACACAGCGTGGAACACAGCTGTGGACACAACGGGACACAGTGTGGGCACAGCGGGACACAGCGGGACACAGTGGGACACAGCGGGGACAAAGCGTGAGACACAGCGGGGGACAGAGTGGGAGACAGCGGGGGACACAGCGGGGACACAGCGGGGACTCAGCGGGGTCACAGCGGGATACACAGTTGTGGACACAACGGGACACAGTGTGGGCACAGCGGGACACAGCGGGACAGAGTGGGACACAGATGGGATAAAGCGTGAGACACTGCGGGGGACAGAGCGGGAGACAGCGGGGGACACAGCTAGGACACAGCGGGACACAGCGGGACACAGTGTGGACACAAAGGGGACTCAGCGGGGGAAACAGCGGGGGGAAAAGCGGGACACCATGGGACACAGTGTGACACAGCAGGACACAGAGGGAACACTGCGTCGACACAGCGGGACAAAGCGGGGGACACAGAGGGACACAGCGGGACACAGCGGGACACAGCGGGGGACACAGCGGGGGACAGTGGAGACAAAGAGAGGACACAGCGGGACACAGCGGTGACACAGCTGGACACAACGGAGTACACAGCGGGACACAGCGGGCACAAAGCGGGGACAGAGCGGGACACAGCTGGACACAGCGGGACATAGCGGGGGACACAGCGGGACACAGAGGGGGAACAGTGAGGACACAGTGGGACACAGCGGGGGACACAGCGAGGACACAGCGGTGACACAGCTGGACACAACGAAGTACACAGCGGGACACAGCGGGCACACAGCGGGGACACAGCGGGACACAGCAGGGAACACAGGGAAGACACAGCATGACCAAGTGGGACACAGCGTCGATACAGCGGGGACACAGCGGGACACAGCGGGGTACACAGCTGTGGACACAACGGGACACAGTGTGGGCACAGCGGGACACAGCGGGACAGAGTGGGACACAGACGGGATAAAGCGTGAGACACAGCAGAGGACACAGGGGGGACACAGCGGGACACAGGGGGGGACACAGCGAGGACACATTGGGACACAGCGTGGACACAGCGGGACTCAGCGGGGGACACAGCAGTACACAGTGGGACACAGCGGGTCACAGCAGGGACAGAGCGGGTGACACAGAGGGGTACACAGCGGGACACAGCAGTGGACAAAGCAGGACACAGCGGGGGACACTGCGGGACACTGCGGGAGACACAGCAAGGACACAGCGGGACATAGTGGAACACAGCGGGACACAGCAGTGACACAGCAGGGGACCTAGCGGGACACAACCGGGGACACAGCGGGACACAGCGGGGCCACAGGGAGGACACAGCAGGACACAGCGGGGTACACAGCTGGGGACACAACGGGAAACAGTGGGGGACACTGCGGTAATCAGCGGGGGACACAGCAGGACTCAGCTGGGGACACATCAAAGGACACAGCGGGTGACACAGCCGGGGAAACAGCGGGAAACAGCGGGGGACACAGCGAGGACACAGCAGGACACAGCGGGGACACAGCGGGACACAGCGGGACAAAACGGGACACAGCTGGACACAGCGGGGACACAGCAGGGGACACAGCAGGGGACAGCGGGGACACAGCCGGACACAGCGGGAAACAGCGGGGACACAGCGAGGACACAGCAGGACACAGCGGGACACAGAGGGGACACAGCGGCGGACAGCAGGAAGACACACCGGGGACCCAGCGGGGACTGA
>NW_012306027.1:0-2767 GCF_000151885.1 Dipodomys ordii
GCAATTGTAACCCCTCTGTACAGTATGTTCACAAATAAAATAAAAGAGAAAAAAAAAGAAAATGCCAAAAAAAAGAAGAAGAAGAAGAAGAAGAAGCATAAGGAGAAGCATAAGGTGAAGAAGTAGAAGCAGAAGAAGCAGAAGCAGGAGAAGCAGAAGAAAAAGAATAAGCAAAAGAAGCAGAAGCAGAAGCAGTGGGAGAAGCAGAAAAAGGAGAAGGAGAAGGAGCAGCAGAAGGAGAAGCAAAAGCAGAAAGAGAAGCAGAAACAGAAGGAGAAAAAGAAGGAGAAGCAGGAGAATCATAAGAAGCAGAAGTAGAAGCAGAAAGAGGAGAAGAACGAGAAGCAGAAATAGAATCAGAAGAAACAGACGTAGAAGAAGAAGAAGAAGAAGCAAAAGAAACAGAAGAAAGAGAAGAGCAGAAGCAGAAGCAGAAGGAGAAGCAGAAGCAGAAGGAGAAGCAGAAAGAGAAGCAGGAGAAGCAGAAGAAGCAGGAGAAGCAGAAGCATAAGAATCCGAAGAAGCAGAAGCAGAACCTGAAGCAGAAGGAGAAGCAGGAGAAGCAGAAGAAGCAGAATCTGGAGAAGCAGAATGAGAAGCAGAAGGAGACGCAGAAGCAGAAAGACAATCAAAAGCAGAAGGAGAAGCAGAAGAAACAGAAGAAGTAGAAGCCGTAGCAGTTGTAGCAGAAGCAGAACGAGAAGCAGAAGGAAAAGCAGAAGAACAAGAAGGAGAAGGAGAAACAGAAGGAGAAGCAGAAAGAGAAGCAGGTAAAGCAGAAGAAGAAGAAGCAGAAGGAGAATCAGAAGGAGAAGCAGAAGAAGGAGAAGGAGAAGCAGAAGAAGTTGCAGAAGAAGAAGCAGGAGAAGCAGAAGAAGCAGAAGCAGAAGGAGAAGAAGGACAAACAGAAGAAGCAGAAGCAAAAGGAGAAGCAAAAGAAGGAGAAGGAGAAGCAGAAGCAGAAGAAGAAGCATAAGGACAAGCACAAGAAGAAGGAGATGCAGAAGGAGAAGCAGGAGAAGCAGAAGAAACAGAAGCTGAAGGAGAAGCAGAAGTAGGAGAAGGAGAAGGAGGAGAAGCAGAAGGAGAAGTAGAAGCGGAATGAGAAGTAGAAAGAGAAGCAGGAGAAGCACAAGAAGCAGAAGCAGGAGAAGCCGAAAGAGTAGAAGCAGAAGAAGCAGAAACAGAAGCAGAAGTAGAAGCAGAAGCAGAAGGAGAAGCAGCAGAAGAAGTAGAACCAGAAATTCAGGCAAGAGAAACAGAAGAAGCAGAAGCAGAAGGAGAAGCAAAAAGAGAAGCGAAGAAGAACTAGAAGAAGCAGCAGAAGGAGAAGCAGCAGAAGAAGCAGAAAAAGAAGTAGGAGAAGCAGAAGCAGAAAGAGAAGTAGAACCAGAAGAAGCAGAAGAAGCAGAAGCAGAAGAAGAAGCAGTAGAAGCATAAAAAGCAGAAGCAGGAGAAGCAGAAGCAGAAGAAAAAAAAACAACATAAGAAGCAGAAGCAGAGGGAGGAAGCAGAGGGAGAAAAAGAAGAAGGAGAAGGAGCAGCAGAAGTTGAAGCAGAAGGAGATGCAGATGCAGAAAGAGAAGCAGAAACAGAAGGAGAAGGAGAAGGAGAAGTTAGAGAATCAGAAGAAGCAGAAGCAGAAGCAAAAGCAGAAGGAAAAGGAGAAGCAGAAGCAGAAGGACAAGCAGGAGAAGCAGAAGAAGCAGAAGCGGGAGAAGCAGCAGCAGAAGAAGAAACAAAAGAAGGAGAAGGAGCAGAAGGAGAAGCAGAAGCAGAAGGAGAAGCAGAAAGAGAAGCAGAAGAAGCACTAGCAGGAGGAGCAGAAGCAGAAGAAACAGAAGAAGCCGAAGAAGCAGAAGGAAAACCTGAAGCAGAAGGAGAAGCAGAAGCAGGAGAAGCTGGAAAAGCAGAAGTAGAAGAAACAGAACAAGCAGAAGAAGCAGAAGCAGAACGAGAAGCAAAAGAAGAAGAAGGAGAAAGAGAAGGATTAGGAGTAGGAGGAGCAGAAGCAGAATTAGAAGCAGAAAGAGAAGCAGAAGGAGAAACAGAAGAAGCAGAAGCAGGAGAATCAGAAGCAGAATGAGAAGCACAAGAAGGAGAAATTGAAGCAGAAGGAGAATGGGACGGAGAAGCAGAAGGAAAAGTAGGAGAAGCATTAGAAGAAGAATCAGGAGAAGCAGAAGTAGAAGAAGGAGAAGAGCAGAAGCAGAAGGAGAAACAGAAGCGGAAGGAGAAGAAGTAGCAGAAGCTGAAGCAGAAGAAGAAGAAACAGAAAAAGCAGAAGAAGCAGAAGAAGAAGCAGCAGGAGAAGCAGAAGAAGAAGAAGGAGAAGGAGAAAGAGAAGGATTAGGAGTAGGAGAACCAGAAGGATAAGCAGAAGCAGAAAGAGAAGCAGGAGAAACAGAAGACGCAGGAGAAGCAGAAGCAGAGGAAACAGGAGAAGCCGAAGAAGCAGAAGCAGAATCTGAAGCAGAAGGAGAAACAGAAGAAGCACAATCTGAAGCAGAAGAAACAAAAATAGTAGAATAAGCAGAAGCAGAAGCAGCAGGAGAAGCAGAAGAAGAAGGAGAAGGCGAAAGAAAAGGATTAGGAGTAGGAGAAGCAAAAGGAAAAGCAGAAGCAGAAAGAGACGAAGAAGGAGAAGCAGCACGAGAAGTAGGAGAAGCAGGAGAAGAAGAAGCAGGAGAAGGAGAAGAAACAGAAGAGGCAGAAGCAGAATGAGAAGCAGAAGAAGAAATTGAAGGAGAAGCAGAAGCAAAAGGAG
>NW_012306028.1:0-2767 GCF_000151885.1 Dipodomys ordii
TCACCTTCTTCTGCTGCTCCTCTCCTCTCTGTTTCTCCCTCTGCTCTGCTACTTATGCTTCTTCTTTTTCTTCTGCTTCTGCTTTTCCAGCTTCTGCTGCTTCTCCTTCTCCTTCTGCTTCAGGTTCTCCTTCTAGTTATTGGGCTTCTTCTGTTTCTTCTGCTTCTGCTTCTCCTGCTACTGCTTCTCATGCTTCTCTTTCTGCTTCTCCTTCTGCTTCTGCTTTTCCTTCTGCTCCTTCTCCTTCTTCTGTTTCTTCTTCTTCTTCTGCTTCTCCCGATTCTGCTTCTTCTGCTTCTCCTGCTTTTCCTTCTCCTTCTGCTTCTCCTTCTCCTTCTTCTGCTCTTTCTGCTTCTGCTTCTTCTGATTCTCCAACTTCTCCTTCTTCTTCTCCTTCTGTTTCTGCTTCTCTATCTGCTTCTGCATCTCCTTCTGCTTCACCTTCTGCTGCTCCTTCTCCTTCTTCTGTTTCTCCCTCTGCTTCTGCTACTTATGCTTCTTCTTTTTCTTCTGCTTTTGCTTCTCATACTTCTTCTGCTTCTCCTGCTTCTCTTTCTGCTTCTGCTTATCCTTCTGTTTCTCCTCCTCCTATTCCTTCTCTTTCTCTTTCTCCTTCTTCTTCTTCTGCTTCTCCTGCTGCTTCTACTTCTGCTTCTTCTGCTTTTTCTGTTACTTTTTCTTCTTCTGCATCAGCTTCTGCTTCTTCTGCTTCTCCTTCTGCTTCTGCTTCTCCTTCTGCTTCTGCTCTTTTCCTTCTTCTGCTTCTGCTTCTCCTGCTTCTTTTTCTGCTTCTCCTACTTCTCCTTCTGCTTCTCCGTCCCATTCTCCTTCTCCTTCAATTTCTCCTTCTTATGCTTCTCATTCTGCTTCTGCTTCTGCTTCTCCTGCTTCTGTTTCTTCTGTTTCTCCTTCTGCTTCTCTTTCTGCTTCTAATTCTGCTTCTGCTCATCCTACTCCTAATCCTTCTCTTTCTCCTTCTTCTTCTTCTTCTTCTTCTTCTTCTTCTTCTTCTGCTTCTCGTACTGTTTCTGCTTCTTCTGCTTGTTCTCTTTCTTCTGCTTCTGCTTTTCCAGCTTCTCCTGCTTCTGCTTCTCCTTCTGCTTCAGGTTCTCCTTCTGGTTCTTGGGCTTCTTCTGTTTCTTCTGCTTCTGCTTCTGCTGCTACTGCTCCTTCTGCTTCTTCTGCTTCTCTTTCTGCTTCTCCTTCTGCTTCTGCTTTTCCTTCTGCTCCTTCTCCTTCTTCTGTTTCTTCTTCTTCTTCTTCTTCTTCTTCTTCTTCTTCTTCTTCTTCTTCTTCTTCTTCTTCTTCTTCTTCTTCTTCTTCTTCTTCTTCTTCTTCTTCAATCTTCTTCTTCTTCTGCTTCTGCTTCTGCTTCTGCTTCTCCCGCTTCTCTGCTTGTCCTTCTCATCTGCTTCTCCTTCTCATTCTCTGCTGCTCTTTCTGATTCTGCTTCTGCGTCTTCTGATTCTTCAACTTCTCCTTCTTCTTCTCCTTCTGTTTCTGCTTCTCTATCTGCTTCTGCGTCTCCTTCTGCTTCACCTTCTACTGCTCCTTCTCCTTCTTCTGTTTCTCCCTCTGCTTCTGCTACTTATGCTTCTTCTTTTTCTTCTGCTTCTGCTTTTCCAGCTTCTGCTGCTTCTGCTTCTCCTTCTGCTTCAGGTTCTCCTTCTGGTTCTTAGGCTTCTTCTGTTTCTTCTGCTTCTGCTACTCCTGCTACTGCTTCTTCTGCTTCTCTTTCTGCTTCTCCTTCTGCTTCTCCTTCTGCTCCTTCTCCTTCTTCTGTTTCTTCTTCTTCTTCTGCTTCTCCCGCTTCTGCTTCTTCTGCTTCTCCTGCTTGTCCTTCTCCTTCTGCTTCTCCTTCTCCTTCTTCTGCTCTTTCTGCTTCTGGTTCTGCTTGTTCTGATTCTCCAACTTCTTCTTCTTCTCCTTCTGTTTCTGCTTCTCTATCTGCTTCTGCATCTCCTTCTGCTTCACCTTCTGCTGCTCCTTCTCCTTCTTCTGTTTCTCCCTCTGCTTCTGCTACTTATGCTTCTTCTTTTTCTTCTGCTTTTGCTTCTCCTGCTTCTTCTGCTTCTCCTGCTTCTCTTTCTGCTTCTGCTTATCCTTCTGTTTCTCCTACTCCTATTCCTTCTCTTTCTCTTTCTCCTTCTTCTTCTTCTTCTGCTTCTCCTGCTGCTCCTTCTTCTGCTTCTTCTGCTTTTTCTGTTTCTTCTTCTTCTTCTGCATCAGCTTCTGCTTCTTCTGCTTCTCCTTCTGCTTCTGATTCTCCTTCTGCTTCTGCTCTTCTCCTTCTTCTGCTTCTGCTTCTCCTGTTCTTTTTCTGCTTCTCCTACTTCTCCTTCTGCTTCTCCGTCCCATTCTCCTTCTCCTTCAATTTCTCCTTCTTGTGCTTCTCATTCTGCTTCTGCTTCTCCTGCTTCTGCTTCTTCTGTTTCTCCTTCTGCTTCTCTTTCTGCTTCTAATTATGCTTCTGCTCCTCCTACTCCTAATCCTTCTCTTTCTCCTTCTTCTTCTTCTGCTTCTCGTTCTGCTTCTGCTTCTTCTGCTTGTTCTGTTTCTTCTGCTTCTGCTTTTCCAGCTTCTCCAGCTTCTGCTTCTCCTTCTGCTTCAGGTTCTCCTTCTGGTTCTTGGGCTTCTTCTGTTTCTTCTGCTTCTCCTGCTACTGCTTCTTCGGCTTCTTCTGCTTCTCCTTCTGCTTCTCCTTCTGCTTCTGCTTTTCCTTCTGCTCCTTCTCCTTCTTCTGTTTCTTCTTCTTCTTCTTCTTCTT
>NW_012306029.1:0-2767 GCF_000151885.1 Dipodomys ordii
AACACAGCAGGACACAGTGGGACACAGCACGGACACAGCAGGGACACAGCGGGGGACACAGCGGGACACAGCGGGATACAGCGGGGAACACAGCGAGGACACAGCGGGACACACCGGGACACAGCGTCAATACAGCGGGGACACAGCGGGACAGAGCTGGAACACAGCGGGACTCAGCGGGGACACAGCCGTACACAGCGGGACACAGCGGGGACACAGCAGGGACACAGCGGGGGACAGATCGGGACATAGGGGGACACAGCGGGGGAAACAGCGGGAAACAAAGGGGGACACAGAGGGGTACACAGCGGGACACAGTTTGGACCACAGCGAGGACACAGCGGGACAAAGCGGGGACACAGCTGGACACAGCGGGGTACACAGCAGGACACAGCAGGCACAAAGTGGGGAAACAGCAGGACACAGCGAACACAGCGGGGACAGAGCGGGACAGAGCGGGACACAGCGAGGACACATGGGGACACAGCGGGGACACAGCGGAACTCAGCGGGGGACAAAGAATTACAGAGTGGGACACAGTGGTACACACCGGGGACACAGCAGGGACACAGCGGGGGACACAGCAGGACACAGCGGGGACACAGAGGGGTACACAGCGGGACACAGCGAGGAACACAGCGAGGACACAGAGGGACCCAGCGGGACACAGCGTCGATACAGCGGGGACAGAGCGTGACACAGCGGGGTACAAGGCTGGGGACACAACGGGACATAGCAGGGGACACAGCAATGACACAGCGGAACACAGCGTGGGACTGAGCGAGGCCACAGCGGGAAACAGCGTGACACAGTGGGGACACAGCAGGGACACAGCAGGGACACAGCGGGGGACACAGCGGGACACAGCAGGGACACAGCAGGTGACACAGCAGGACACAGAGGGGGACACAGCGGGGGACACAGCGGGACACAACGGGAAACACAGCAAGGACCCAGCGGGACCCAGCGGGACACAGCAGCGATACAGAGGGGACACAGCCTTACACAGCGGGGTACACAGCTGGGGAAACAAAGGGACACAGTGGGGGACAAAGCGGGACACAGTGGGAAAAGCGGGGCAAAATGTGAGACACAGCGGGGAACAGAGCGGGAGACAGCGGGGGACACAGCGAGGACAAAGCAGGACACTGCGGGTACACAGCGGGACAGAGCTGGAACACAGCGGGTCTCAGCGGGGACACAGCAGTACACAGCAGGACACAGCGGGGACACAGCGGGGACACAGCGGGGGACAGAGCGCCACACAGCGGGACACAGCGAGGGACACAGCAGGGACACACCGGGACATAGAGGGGACACAGCGAGACACAGCGGGACACAGCGTGGACAATGCGGGAACATAGCGGGACACATCGGGTTACACAGTGGGACACAGCGGGACACAGCAGGGGACACAGCGGGGACACAGCGAGACACAGCGTGGGACATAGTGAGGACACAGCGGGACAGAGCAGGACACAGCGTCAATACAGCGGGGACAGAGCGGGACAGACTGGGGACACACCGCAACTCAGCGGGGACACAGCAGTACAAAGCGGGACACATCGGGGACACAGCAGGGACACAGCGGGGGACACAGCGGGACACAGCGGGAAACAGAGGGACACAGAGGGGGTCACAGAGGGGTACACAGCAGGACACAGTGGGGAACACAGCGAGGACACAGCGGGACACAGCGTCGGTACAGCGGGGACACCGCAGGACACAGCGGGGTACACAGCTGGGGACACAACGCGTCACACCGGGGGACACAGCAAGGACCCAGCGGAACACAGCGTGGGACACAGTGAGGACACAGCGGGACACAGTGGGACACAGCGGGACACAGCGGGGACACAGCAGTAGGCACAGCGGGACCCAGTGGGGGACACAGCGGGACACAGCGGGGACTCACCGGGGGACACAGCGGAGGACAAACTGGGACACCACGGGACACAGTTGGACACAGCGGTACACAGCGGGGACACTGCGGGAACATAGCGGGACACAGCGGGGTTCACAGCAGGACACAGCGGGACACAGCGGGGGACACAGCGGGGACACAGCGGGGGACACAGCGGGGGACACAGCGAGGACACAGCGGGTCACAGCGGGGAACACAGCGTGGGACAAAGCAGGAGACAGCGGGGGACACACATAGGACACAGTTGGACACAGCGGGGTACAGAGCGGGACACAGCGGGGGACACAGAGGGCTACACAGCAGGACACAGCGGGAAACACAGCGAGGACACAGCGGGTCACAGCGGGACACAGCGTGGGAAAAAGCAGGAGACAGCGGGGGACACAGCTAGGACACAGGTGGACACAGCGGGGTACACAGTGGGACACAGCGGGGGACACAGAGGGGTACACAGCGGGACACAGCGGGAAACACAGCGAGGACACAGTGGGGTACAAAGCGGGACACCACGGGACACAGTGTGACACAGCGTGGGACACAGCGAGGACATTGCGGGACAGAGCGGGACACAGCGGGGACACAGCAGGGACACAGCGGGGGACACAGCGGGGGACACAGCGGGTGACAGAGCAGGATACAACGAGTAACACAGCGAGGACACAGCGGGACCCAGCGGGACACAGCGGCGATACAGTGGGGACACAGCGTTACACAGCGGGGTACACAGCTGGGGAAACAAAGGGACACAGTGGGGGACACAGCGGGACACAGCGGGACACAGTGGGAAAAGTGGGGCAAAACGTCAGACACAGCGGGGAACAGAGCAGGAGACAGCGGGGGACA
>NW_012306030.1:0-2767 GCF_000151885.1 Dipodomys ordii
CGCTTTGTCCCCCACTGTGTCCCGCAGTGACTCTGCTGTGTCCCGCTGTGTCCACTGTGTCCCGTGGTGTCCCGCTTTGTCCCCCGCTGTGTCCCCGGCTGAGTCTCGCTGTGTCCCAACTGTGTCCTCTCTGTGTCCCCCGCTGTGTCCTGCTCTGTTCCCCACTGTGTCTCCCGTTTTCTCCCTGCTGTGCACTGCTGTGTCCAGCTGTGTCCCCCGCTGTGTCCCGCTGTGTCCCCCGCTGTGTCCCTCGCTGTGTCCCCCTCTGTGTCCCGCTGTGTCCCGCTGTGTCATCCGCTGTGTCCTTGTTGTGTACCTGCTGAGACCCGCTGTGTCACCGCTGTGTCCCGCTGTGTCCCCGCTCTATAGACGCTGTGTCCCGCTGTGTCCCCAGCTGTGTCCCGCTGGGTCCCACTGTGTCCCCCGCTGTGTCCTGCTGTGTCCCCGCAGGTTCACCACTGTTTCACGCTGTGTCCTGCTGTGTTCCTTGGTGTCCCGCTTTGTCCCCCGCTGTGTCCCGCTGTGTCCACTGCTGTGTCCCCGCTGTGTCCCGCTGTGTCTCGCTGTGTCCCGCTGTGTCCTCGCTTTGTCCCATGTTGTGTTAAGCTGTGTCCTCCCTGTGTCCCCCGATGTGTCCCGCTGTGTCCCCCGCTGTGCCCCGCAGTGTCCCGCTTTGTCCCGCTGTGTCCCGCTGGGTCCCCCGCGGTGTCCCGCTGTGTCCCCCGCTGTGCCCCGCAGTGTCCCGCTGTGTCCCGCTGTGTCCTCGCTGTGTCCTCCCTGTGTCCCCCGATGTGTCCCGCTGTGTCCCCCGCTGTGCCCCGCAGTGTCCCGCTGTGTCCCGCTGTGTCCCGCTGGGTCCCCCGCTGTGTCCCTGCTGTGTCCGGCTGTGTCCCCTGCTGTGTCCCGCTGGGTCCCACTGGGTCCCCCGCTGTGTCCCGCTGTGTCCCCGCAGGTTCACCGCTGTTTCACGCTGTGTCCCAATGTGTCCTGTGGTGTCCCGATTTGTCCCCCGCTATGTCCCCTGCTGAGTCCCCTCAGTGTCCCCGCTGTGTCCCGCTGTGTCCCCCGCTGTGTCCCACTGTGTCCCCCGCTGTGTCCCCCGCTGTGTCCCGCTGTGTCCCGCTGTGTCAACCACTGTTTCCCCTTGTGTTAACAGCTGTGTACCCCGCTGTGTCCCTGCTGTATCGACACTGTGTCTCGTTGGGTCCTGCTGTGTCTCTCTCTGTGTTCCCCACTGTGTCCCGCTGTGTCCCCCGCTGTGTCACTCGCTGTGTCCCCCGCTGTGTCCCGCTGTGTCCCGCTGTGTCCCCCGCTGTGTACTTGCTGTGTCCCCGCTGGGTCCCGCTGGGTCCCTGCTCTATCGACACTGTGTCCCGCTGGGTTCCGCTTTGTCCTCTCTTTGTTCCCCGCTGTGTCCCGCTGTGTCCCCCGCAGTGTCTCTCGATGTGTCGCGCTGTGTCCCCGGCTGTGTCTGGCTGTGTCTGGCTGTGTCCCCCGCTGTGTCCTTGCTGTGTCCCCGCTGTGTCCCGCTGTGTCCCGCAGTGTCCCCAGCTGTGTCCCGCTGTGTCACCGCTGTGTCCCGCTGTGTCCTCGCTGTGTCCCCCGCTGTGTGCCGCTTTGTCCTTGCTGTGTACCCCGCTGTGTCCCTCTGTGTCCCCGGCTGTGTCCCGCTGTGTCCCCTGCTGTGTCCCCACTGTGTCACGCTGTGTTTCGCTGTGTCCGGTTGTGTCCTCGCTCTGTCTCATTCAGTGTCCAGCTGTGTCCTCCCTGTGTCCCCCGCTGTGTCCCACTGAGTCCCCTGCTGTGTCCCGCTGTGTCCCGCTGTGTCATGCTCTGTCCCATCTGTGTCCCTCTGTGTCCAGCTCTGTCCCCGTTGTGTGTCCGCTGTGCCCCGCTGTGTACCCTTCTGTGTCCAGCTGTGTCCCCTCTGTGTCCCGCTGTGTCCCTTCTCTGTCCCCCGCTGTCCACCGCTGTGTCCCCCGGCTGTGTCCCGCTGTGTCCCACTGCATTCTGCTGTGTCCCACTGTGCCCCCACTGTGTCCCGTTGTGTCCACAGCTTTGTACCATGCTGTGTAACGCTGTGTCTCCGCTGTATCGACGCTGTGTCCCGCTGGGTCCCGATGTGTCCTCGCTGTGTGCCCCGCTGTGTCCCGCTGTTTCCCCCACTTTGTCCCCCACTGTGTCCTCGCTCTGTCCCCCGCTGTGTCCCTCTGTGTCCCGCTGTGTCCTCGCTGTGTCCCCCTCTGTGTCCCGCTGTGTCCCCCGCCGTGTCCCGCTGTGTCCCGCTGTGTCCTGCTGCGTCCCCGCTGTGTCCCGCTGTGTCCCGCTTTGTCCCCCACTGTGTCCCGCAGTGACCCGGCTGTGTCCCGCTGTGTCCCACTGTGTCCCGTGGTGTCCCGCTTTGTCCCCCGCTGTGTCCCCGGCTGAGTCTAGCTGTGTCCCCACTGTGTCCTTTCTGTGTCCCCCACTGTGTCCTGCTCTGTTCCCCACTGTGTCTCCCGTTTTGTCCCCGCTGTGCCCCGCTGTGTCCCGCTGTGTCCCGCTGTGTCCCCCACTGTGTCCCGTTGTGTCAACAGCTGTGTACCCCGCTGTGTCCCTGCTGTATCGACGCTGTGTCTCGCTGGGTCCTGCTGTGTCTCTCTCTGTGTTCCCCACTGTGTCCCGCTGTGTCCCCCGCTGTGTCCTTGCTGTGTCCCCGCTGGGTCCCGCTGGGTCCCGCAGTGTCCTGCTGTGTCCCTGCTCTATCGACGCTGTGTCCCGCTGGGTC
>NW_012306031.1:0-2766 GCF_000151885.1 Dipodomys ordii
TTCTGCTTCTGCTTCTCCTTCTGCTGCTTCTTCTGCTTCTGCTTCTCCTTCACCTTCTTCTGCTTCTCCTTCTGCTTCTCCTTCTCCTTCTCGTTCTTCTGCTTTTCGTACTGCTTTTCCTTCTGCTTCTTCTACAACGACTACTGCTTCTGTTCTTCTGTTTCTTTTGATTCTACTTCTGCTTTTGATTCTCTTTCTGCTTCTGCTTCTCCTTCTGCTTCTCATTCTGCTTCTCCAGATTCTGCTTCTTCTACTTCTCCTGCTTCAAGTTCTGCTTCTGCTTCTTCGGATTCTTATGCTTCTGCTTCTTCTGCTTCCCCTCCTTCTCTTTCTGCTTCTCCTTCTGTTTCTGCTTCTCTTTCTGCTTCTCCTTCTGCTTCTCCTTCTGTTTCTGCTACTTCTCCTTCTTCTGTTTCTTCTTCTTCTGCTTCTCCTGCTTCTCGTTCTGCTTCTCGTCGTCTGCTTCTCTTTCTGCTTGTGCTTCTTCTGCTTCTTCTTCTCCTTCTTCTACTCCCTCTGTTTCTGCTTCTTCTGCTTCTCCTGCTTCTTCTTCTGCATCTCCTTCTGCTTGTGCTTGGCCTTATGCTTCTTCTTCTACTTCTGCTTCTCCTTCTCCGTCTGCTACTGCTTCTTCTGCTTTTCCTGCTTCTCCTTCTGCTTCTCCTTCTGATTCTTCCTCTTCTGCTTCTTCTTCTCCTTCTCCTTTTGCTCCTTCTTCTCCTTTTGCTTCTTCTTCTTCTTCTTCTTCTCCTTCTCCTCCTCCTCCTCCTCCTTCTTCTTCTTCCTCTTCTTCTTCTTCTTCTTCTTCTTCTTTTGAATCTTCTGTTTCTGCTTCTCTTGCTTCTTCATTTGTGCTTCTCCTGCTTCTCTTTCTTCTTCTCATTCTTCTGCTTCTCCTTCTGCTTCTCCTATTGCTTCTGCTGCCCTTCCTTCTCCTTCTCCTTCTCCTACTTCTACTTCTTCTTCTGCTTCTGCTTCTTCTTCTTCTCCTTCTGCATCTTCTTCTGCTTCTGCTTCTCCTTCTGCTTCTTCTTCTTCTTCTGCTTCTCCTTCTCCTTCTTCTGCTTCTCCTTCTGATTCTCCTTCTGCTTCTCCTTCTCGTTCTTCTGATTTTCCTACTGCTTTTCCTCCTGCTACAACGACTACTGCTTCTGCTTATTTTGTTTCTTCTGCTTCTACTTCTGCTTTTGATTCTCTTTTTGCTTCTGCTTCTCCTTCTGCTTCTCATTCTGCTTCTCCAGATACTGCTTCTTCTACTTCTCCTGCTTCAGGTTCTGCTTCTGCTTCTTCGGATTCTTATGCTTCTGCTTCTTCTGCTTCCCCTCTTTCTCTTTCTGCTTCTCCTTCTGTTTCTGCTTCTCTTTCTGCTTCTCCTTCTGCTTCTCCTTCTGCTTCTGCTACTTCTCCTTCTTCTGTTTCTTCTTCTTCTGCTTCTCCTGCTTCTCGTTCTGCTTCTCTTCGTCTGCTTCTCTTTCTGCTTCTGCTTCTCCTTCTGCTTCTCCAGATTCTGCTTCTTCTCCTTCTCCTGCTTCTCCTTCTGCTTCAGGTTCTGCTTCTGCTTCTTCGGCTTCTTCTGCTTCTGCTTCTCCTGCTGCTGCTTCTTCTGCTTCTCCTGCTTCTCCTTCTGCTTTTCCTTCTGTTTCTGCTTCTCCTTCTGCTTCTGCTTCTTGTCCTTCTCCTGTTTCTTCTGCTTATGCTTCTCCTGTTTCTGCATCTCCTGCTTCTCCTTCTGTTGCTCTTTATGCTTCTCCTGCTGCTTTTCCTTCTCCTGCTCCTTCTTCTGCTTCTCTTTCTGCTTCTCTTTCTCCTTCTCCTTCTCCTTCTCGTACTTCTACTTTTCCTTCTGCTTCTCCTTCTGCTTCTGCATCTTCTTCTGCTTCTGCATCTCCTTCTGCTTGTGCTTGTCCTTATGCTTCTTCTACTACTTCTGCTTCTCCTTCTCCGTCTGCTACTGCTTCTTCTGCTTTTCCTGCTTCTCCTTCTGTTTCTCCTTCTCCTTCTTGTTCTTCTTCTTTTCCTTCTGCTTCTTCTTTTGCTTCTGCATCTTCAGCTTCTTCTGCTACTGCTTCTGCTTCTTCTGTTTCTTCTGCTTCTCCTTCTGCTTTTGCTTCTCTTTCTGCTTCTGCTTCTCCTTCTTCTTCTCCAGATTCTGCCTCTTCTGCTTCTCCTTCTGCTTCAGGTTCTTCTTCTGCTTCTTCGGCTTCTTCTGCTTCTATTTCTGCATCTCCTTCTGTTTCTGCTTCTCCTTCTGCTTCTGCTTCTTCTCCTTCTTCTATTTCTTCTCCTTCTGCTTCTCCCGCTTCTGCTTCTCCTTCTTCTCCTTCTGTTTCTCCTTATGATTATCCTTCTGCTTCTCCTTCTCCTCCTACTTCTGCTTCTCCTTCTGCTTCTGCTTCTTCTTCTGCATCTTCTTCTGTTTCAATTTCTCCTTCTTCTGCTTTTCATTCTCCTTCTGCTTCTCCTGCTTCTGCTTCTCCTGCTTCTCCTTCTCCTTTTCTTTCTGCTTCTGCTTATCCTTCTGTTTCTTCTACTCCAAATCCTTGTCTTTCTCCTCCTTCTTCTGCTTCTGCTTCTCCTTCTGCTTCCTCTTCCGCTTCTTCTGCTTTTTCTCTTTCTTCTACTTCAGCTTCTGTTTATTCTGCTTCTCCTTCTGCTTCTGCTTCTCCTTCTGCTTCTGCTCTTCTCCTTCTTCTGTTTCTTCTGCTTCTGCTTCTCCTGCTTCTTCTGCTTCTGCTTCTCCTGCTTCTCCTTCTGGTTCAGGTTCTG
>NW_012306032.1:0-2766 GCF_000151885.1 Dipodomys ordii
TCAGCTTCTCCTGTTTCTCTGCTCTCTACTTCTCTGCTTCTCTTTCTGCTTCATTTTCTGCTTCTGCTCTGCTCTTCTCATCTTCTGTTTCTTTTGCTTCTGTTTCATCTGCTCTCTTCTGTTTCTTCTGATTCTCCTTCTGCTTCTCCTTCTGCTGCTTCTTCTGCTTCTGTTTCTCCTTCTGCTTCTCCTTCTGCTTCTTCTGCTTCTCCTGATTCTCCTTCTGCTTCTCCTTCTGTTTCTCCTTCTCCTTCTCGTTCTTCTGCTTTTCCTTCTGCTTCTCCTTCTGTTCTGCTGCAACTGCTACTGCTTCTGCTTCTTCTGTTTCTTCTGCTTCTCCTTCTGCTTTTGATTCTCTTTCTGCTTCTGCTTCTCCTACTTCTTTTTCTGCTTCTTAGGCTGCTTCTCCTTCTGCTGCTTCTTCTACTTCTTCTTCTGCTTCTCTTTTTGCTTCTCCTTCTGCTTCTGCTTCTGCTTCTTCTGTTTCTCCTGCCTGAATTTCTGGTTCTACATCTTCTGCTGCTTCTCCTTCTGCTTCTGCTTCTACTTCTGCTTCTGTTTCTGCCTCTTCTGATTCTTCTCTTTCGGCTTCTCCTGCTTCTGCATCTTGTGCTTCTCCTGCTTCTGTTTCTGCTTCTCATTCCGCTTCTGCTTCTCCTTCTGCTTCTGCTTCTCCTCCTTCTCCTTCTCCTACTTCTCCTTCTCCTTCAGCTTCTGTTTCTTCTGCTTCTCCTGCTCCTCCTTCTGCATCTCCTGCTTGTGCTTGTCCTTATGCTTCTTCTTCTGCTTCTGCTTGTCCTTCTCCTTCTCCTTCTTTTGCTTCTCCTTTTGCTTCTGCTTCTTCTGTTTGTCCTTCTTCTCCTTCTGCTTCTGCTTCTTCTGCTTCTCCTGCTTCTCCTTCTGCATCTTCTTCTGCTTCTCCTTCTCCTTCTTCTGCTTCTCCTTCTGCTTCTTCTTCTGCTGCTTTACCTGCTTCTCTTTCTGCTTCTTCTTGTGTTTCTCCTTCTGTTTCTCCTTCTCCTTCTTGTTCTTCTGCTTTTCCTTCTGCTTCTCGTTCTGCTTCTGCTACAACTGCTACGGCTTCTACTTCTTCTGCATCTCCTTCTGCTTTTGATTCTCTTTCTGGTTCTGCTTCTCCTACTGCTTCTCATTCTGCTTCTCCAGATTCTGCTTCTTCTGCTTCTCCTGCTTCTCCTTCTGCTTCAGGTTCTGCTTCTGCTTCTTCGGATTCTTATGCTTCTGCTTCTCCTGCTTCTGCTTCTTCTGCTTCCCCTACTTTTCTTTCTGCTTCTCCTTCTGTTTCTGCTTCTCCCTCTGCTTCTGCGTCTTGTCTTTCTCCTGTTTCTTCTGCTTCTGCTTCTCTTGTTTCTGCATCTCCTGCTTCTCCTTCTGCTGCTCTCTCTGCTTCTCCTGCTGCTTTTCTTTCTCCTGCTCCTTTTTCTGCTTCTCTTTCTGCTTCTCCTTCTGTTTCTCCTTCTCGTTCTTCTGCTTTTCCTTCTGCTTCTCCTTCTGCTTCTGCATCTTCTGCTTCTTCTGCTACTGCCTCTGCTTCTTTTGTTTCTTCTGCTTCTCCTTCTGCTTTTGCTTCTCTTTCTGCTTCTGCTTCTCCTTCTGCTTCTCCAGATTCTGCTTCTTCTGCTTCTCCTGCTTCTCCTTCTGCTTCAGGTTCTGCTTCTGCTTCTTCGGCTTCTTCGGCTTCTGCTTCTCCTGCTGCTGCTTCTTCTGCTTCTCCTGCTTCTCTTTCTGCTTTTCCTTCTGTTTCTGCTTCTCCTTCTGCTTCTGCTTCTTCTCCTTCTTCTGTTTCTTCTGCTTCTGCTTCTCCTGCTTCCGCTTCTCCTGCTTCTGCTTCTCCTGCTTCTCGTACTGCTTCACTTTCTGCTTCTCCTTCTTCGGCTTATCCTTCAGCTTCTGCTTCAATTTCTCCTTCTGTTTCTCATTCTACTTCTGCGTCTTCTGTTTCTTCTGCTTCTCCTGCTTCCGCTTCTCCTGCTTCTCCTACTTTTCGTGCTGCTTCTCCTTCTGCGTCTCTTTCTGCTTCTGCTTATCCTTTTGCTTCTCTTACTCCTAATCCTTCTCTCTCGCCTTCTCCGTCTTCTTCTTCTGCTTCTCCTGCTGCTTCTGCTTCTGCTTATTCTAATATTTCTGTTTCTTCTGCTTCAGATTGTGCTTCTTCTGTTTCTCATTCTGCTTCAGATTCTGCTTCTGCTTCTTCGGCTTCTCCTGTTTCTTCTGCTTATACTTCTCCTGCTTCTGCTTCTTCTGCTTCCCCTCCTTCTCTTTCTGCTTCTCCTTTTGTTTCTGCTTCTCCTTCTGCTTCTGCTTCTTGTCCTTCTCCTGTTTCTTCTGCTTCTGCTTCTCCTGTTTCTGCATCTCCTGCTCCTCCTTCTGCTGCTCTTTCTGCTTCTCCTGCTGCTTTTCCTTCTCCTGCTCCTTCTTCTGCTTCTCTTTCTGCTTCTCCTTCTCCTTCTCCTTATTCTGCTTTTCATTCTGCTTCTCACATCTGCTTCTGCATCTTCTGCTTCTTCTGCAACTGCCTCGGCTTATTCTGTTTCTTCTACTTTTCCATATGCTTTTCCTTCAGCTTTTGCATCTCTTTCTGCTTCTGCTTCTCCTGCTTCAGCTTCTTCTGCTTCTCCTGCTTCTCCTTCAGCATCAGATTCAGCTTTTGCTTCTTCGGCTTCAAAAAAATCTGCTTCTCCTGCTCCTGCTTCTTCTGCTTCTCCTGCTTCTCTTTCTGTTTAACCTAATGTTTCTTCTCCTCATTCT
>NW_012306033.1:0-2766 GCF_000151885.1 Dipodomys ordii
GGGTGAAGAAGAGGATCAAAGATCTATGGGAGAAACCTACGGAGAGAGGGCTATATCCGTATCATCTCTTTTAGGTTAGAATAGTCTTACTACCATGCACCATATGCCCACTTCACTTGCAAATATAATTTAAAAAAATTATCTTAACACGTTATTAATGGGATAATTAAAAGTTAAAGATAATGAGTTACAACAGTATTACATAGAAGCAAACCCCCGCCCCCCCCCCGCCTTCGGGCTTCCCTGGAGTCCTGCTCCTAATTATCTCTTTAATATCTCTTTATCTTCCAGCCCCTGCTTCCTGACCGGATGGTGATATCTGAAGCACTCAGCGGCAACCAGACAGCCAGAGGGGAACGCGAGCCATCCACGCAGGTGGCGTAACCGTCCATCCTCACCCCCCCCCGCAGGCGATTACTCGACCACGACCACGACCTCCGACCCCCCCCCCGCACCAAAATCCACAACCCTACCCTCGGAACAAAATAAAACAAATTTGCTTGAATCTCACCCTGCCTTTTGTTTGAAATTGACGACGCAATAGGCGAAGGGGAGGGATCTCATTTCTGGTGCCTGACGGGGGGGAGGGGGGAGTGGGCGGGGGAATTGGAGAGGAGAGAAGAGGGGGCAGAGGACATCTCCGTGTATCTGTGTGTGCGTGAGTGCATCTTTGAGGAAACTCAAAGATCGGACGCGACAGAGCATGTATGTAGTCCAGCCGGACCAATTCACCACGTCTCTGTCTCTTGTCTCTCTGTTTCTGTTTCTCTATTTCTCTCTCTGTGTCTCTCTTTGTCTCTGTCTGTCTGTCTGTCTGTCTGTCTGTCTGTCTGTCTGTCTGTCTGTCTCTCTCTCGTTTGAATTCTCTCTCCCGCCCGCCCGCCCGCCCGCACTCCCTCCCTCCTTTTCCTCTCGACTTGCCAGTCAATCCTGGGGCTTGAGCTACTGTACTGGCGCTCCAACACACAACGGTCCCACTCCGAGCCTGCCTGCCTGCCTGCCTGCCTATGCATGGGCCCCATACTCCAACGAGGCACATCATCATCCCCACCCCACCCCTTCTCTGAAAAGAAGGCAGTCTCTCTCGGGGCCAGCCAGCCTGGGCCGGTTTTCTCAGTCAGTCAGTGCGTGGTTTGTTTGTTCTTTTTTTTCCCCCATGCATTTCATGAGAGAAAACTGCAATTCACAAAACCACCGCTAGATGGCGCGCGTTCGCCGTCGACAAGGTGGATGGGGCGGCGGGAGGGGCAAAACACGGGTCGGGTCAGTCACTCACTCAGTCAGTCAGTCCTCACCTACCCGGCAGTGGGGAGTGAGAGTTCTGACATACACATACATATAGGTTGTTATGATTCATTATTATCATCATTTGCTTTTCCTCTGTTGTAGCCATGACGACGGGGAGGGGGGAGGGCGGGGTTTCGACCGCCAGCCGACGTGTTGCGGAGGGGGAGGGGGAGGGGGAGGAGTCGCTCGTTCCCTGGATAGATCCATCTCCCCTCCTCTCCACCATTCTATCCCTGCCCCGCCCCCCCGCCTTCGGGCTTCCCCGGAGTCCTGCTCCTAATTATCTCTTTAATATCTCTTTATCTTCCAGCCCCTGCTTCCTGACCGGATGGTGATATCTGAAGCACTCAGCGGCAACCAGACAGCCAGAGGGGAACGCGAGCCATCCATGCAGGTGGCGTAACCGTCCATCCTCACCCCCCCCCGCAGGCGATTACTCGACCACGACCACGACCTCCGACCCCCCCCCCCCGCACCAAAATCCACAACCCTACCCTCAGAACAAAATAAAAAAATTTGCTTGAATCTCACGCTGCCTTTTGTTTGTAATTGACGCAATAGGCGAAGGGGAGGGATCTCATTTCTGGTGCCTGACGGGGGGGGAAGTGGGAGGGGGCGGGGGAATTGGAGAGGAGAGAAGAGGGGGCAGAGGGCATCTCAGTGTATCTGTGTGTGTGCGTGCGTGCATCTTTGAGGAAACTCAAAGATCGGACCCGACAAAGCATGTATGTAGTCAAGCCGGACCAATTCACCACGTCTCTGTCTCTTGTCTCTCTGTTTCAGTTTCTCTATTTCTCTCTGTGTGTCTCTCTTTGTCTATGTCTGTCTGTCTGTCTGTCTGTCTGTCTGTCTGTCTGTCTCTCTCTCTCTCTCTCTCGTTTGAAATCTCTCTCCCGCCCGCCCGCCCGCCCGCACTCCCTCCCTCCTTTTCCTCTCGACTTGCTAGTCAGTCCTGGGGCTTGAGCTACTGTACTGGCGCTCCAACACACAACGGTCCCACTCCGAGCCTGCCTGCCTGCCTGCCTGACTATGCATGGGCCCCATACTCCAACGAGGCACATCATCATCCCCACCCCACCCCTTCTCTAAAAAGAAGGCATTCTCTCTCGGGGCCAGCCAGGCTGGGCCGGTTTTCTCAGTCAGTCAGTGCGTGGTTTGTTTGTTCTTTTTTTCCCCCATGCATTTCATGAGAGAAAACTGCAATTCACAAAACCACCACTAGATGGCGCGTGTTCGCCGTCGACAAGGTGGATGGGGCGGCGGGAGGGGCAAAACACGGGTCGGGTCAGTCACTCACTCAGTCAGTCAGTCCTCACCTACCCTGCAGTGGGGAGTGAGAGTTCTGACATACACATACATATAGGTTGTTATGATTCATTATTATCATCATTTGCTTTTCCTCTGTCATAGCCATGACGACGGGGAGGGGGGAGGGCGGGGTTTCGACCGCCAGCCGACCTGTTGCGGAGGGGGAGGTGA
>NW_012306034.1:0-2766 GCF_000151885.1 Dipodomys ordii
GCTTAAAGCAGAAGGATAAGCAGCAGATGATGTAGAACCAGTTATTCAGGCTCGAGATACAGAAGAAGCAGAAGCAGAAGGAGAAGCCAAAGAGAAGCAGAAGGGGAAGTAGAAAAAACAGCAGAAGAAGCAGAAAAACAAGCAGGAGAAGCAGAAGCAGGAAGAGAATTAGAAGCAGAAGAAGCAGAAGAAGAAGCAGTAGAAGCATAAGAAGCAGAAGCAGGAGAAGCAGAACCAGAAGAAAAAGAAGAAGCATAAGAAGCAGAAGCAGAGGGAGAAACAGAAGAAGGAGAAGGAGCAGCAGAAGGTGAAGCAGAAGGAGATGCAGAAGGAGAAAGAGAAGCAGAAACAGAAGGAGAAGAAGAAGGAGAAGTTGGAGAATCAGAAGAAGTAGTAGCAGAAAGAGAAGCAGAAGTAGGAGAAGGAGAAGCAGAAGGAGAAGGACAAGCAGAAGAAGCAGAAGAAGAAGAAGAAACAGAAGAAGGAGAAGGAGCAGAAGGAGAAGCAGAAGCTGAAGGAGAAGCAGAAAGAGAAGCAGAAGAAGCAGTAGCAGGAGAAGCAGAAGCAGAAGAAACAGAAGAAGCCGAAGAATCAGAAGGAGAACCTGAAGCAGAAGGAGAAGCAGAAGCAGCAAAAGCTGGAAAAGCAGAAGCAGAAGAAACCGAACAAGCAGAAGAAGCAGAAGCAGAACGAGAAGCAGAAGAAGAGGGAGAAAGAGAAGGATTAGGAGTAGGAGGAGCAGAAGCAGAATAAGAAGCAGAAAGAGAAGCAGAAGGAGAAGCAGAAGGAGAAACAGAAGCAGAAGCAGGAGAAGCAGAAGCAGAAGCAGAAAGAGAAGCACAAGAAGGAGGAATTGAAGGAGAAGGAGAATGAGACGGAGAAGCAGGAGAAGTAGGAGAAGCAGAAGAAGAAGAAGCAGGAGAAGCAGAAAAAGAAGAAACAGAAAAAGCAGAAAAAGCAGAACAAGAAGCAGCAGGAGAAGCAGAAGAAGAAGAAGGAGAAGGAGAAAGAGAAGGATTAGGAGTAGGAGAAACAGAAGGATAAGCAGAAGCAGAAAGAGAAGCAGAAGGAGAAGCAGGAGAAGCAGAAGAAGCAGAAGCAGGAGAAGCAGAAGCAGAATGAAAAGCAGAAGAAGGAGAAATTGAAACAGAAGAAGATGCAGAAGGAGAAGCAGAAGCAGAAGCAGAAGAAGGAGAAGCATAAGGAGAAACAGAAGGAGAAGCAGGAGAAGCAGAAGCAGCAGAAGCAGAATCAAAAGAAATAGAAGAAGGATAAGAAGCAGAAGCAGAAAGAGAAGCAGAAACAGAAGGAGAAGCAGAAATAGAAGCAGAAGAAGCAGAAGCAGAACCTGAAGCAGAAGGAGAAGCAGGAGAAGCAGACGAAGCAGAGTCTGGAGAAGATGAGAACCAGAAGAGAAGCAGAAGCAGAAAGAGAAGCAAAAGCAGAAGGAGAAGCAGAAAGAGAAGCAGAGAAACAGAAGAAGCAGAGCAGAAGCAGTAGCAGAGAAGCTGAGATGCAGAAGCAGATAGAGAAGCAGAAGGAATAGCAGAATAACGACAAGGAGAAACAGAAGGAGAAGAAGAATGAGAAGCAGTAGGAGAAGCAGGAAAAACAGAAGAAGCAGAAACAAACGGAGAAGCAGAAGAAGGAGAAGCAGAAGAAGAAGCAGAAGGAAAAGCACAAGCAGAAGGAGATGCAGAAGGAGTAGCAGGAGAAGCAGAAGAAGCACAAGCAGAAGGAGAAGAAGAAGGAGAAGAAGCAGAATCAGAAGAAGCAGAAGGAGAAGTAGAAAGAGAAGCCGACGAAGAGAAGCAGAACGAGAAGCAGGAGAAGCAGAAGAAGCAGAGCGTGAGAAGCAGAAGCAAAAGAAACAGAAGAAATAGAAGGAGCAGAAGCAGAAGAAGAAGCAGAAGCAGAAGGAGAAGCAGAAAGGGAAGCAGGAGCAGAATGAGAAGCAGGAGAATCAGAAGAAGCAGGAGAAGCAGAAGCAGAAGAAACAGGAGAAGCTGAAGAAGCAGAAGCAGAATCTGAAGCAGAAGGAGAAACAGAAGAAGCACAATCTGAAGCAGAAGCAGAAGAAACAGAAATAGTAGAATAAGCAGAAGCAGAAGCAGCAGGAGAAGCAGAAGAAGAAGATGGAGAAGGTGAAAGAGGAAGATTAGGAGTAGGAGAAGCAAAAGGATAAGCAGAAGCAGAAAGAGATGAAGAAAGAAAAACAGCAAGAGAAGTAGGAGTAGCAGGAGAAGCAGAAGCAGGAGAAGCAGAAGAAACAGAAGACGCAGAAGCAGAATGAGAAGCAGAAGGAGAAATTGAAGCAGAAGGAGAAAAAGAAGCAGAAGGAGAAGCAGAAGAAGGAGAAGGAGAAGCAGAAAGAGAAGCCGAACGAGAAGCAGGAGAAGCAGAAGCAGGAGAAGCAGAAACACTAGAAACAGAAGAAGGAGAAGAAACAGAAGGAGAAGCAGAAGCAGAAAGAGAAGTAGAAGCAGAAGAAGCAGAAGCAGAAGAAGAAGCAGTAGAAGCACAAGAAGCAGAAGCAGGAGAAGCAGAAGCAGAAGATAAAGAAGAAGCATAAGAAGCAGAAGCAGAGGGAGAAACAGAAGAAGGAGAAAGAGCAGCAGAAGGTGAAGCAGAAGGAGATGCAGAAGCAGAAAGCGAAGCAGAAACAGAAGGAGAAGAAGAAGGAGAAGTTGGAGAATCAGAAGAAGCAGAAGCAGAAGCAGAAAGAGAAGGAGAAGAAAGAGAAGGAGAAGCAGAAGGAGAAGGACA
>NW_012306035.1:0-2766 GCF_000151885.1 Dipodomys ordii
TGAGACCCCGCTGTGTCAACGCTGTGTCCCCATGTGTCCTGGCTGTGTCCCCCGCTGTCTCCAGCTCTGTACCCCGCTGTGTCTCACGCTTTGTCCCCGCTGTGTCACACTGTGTCCTGCTGTGTCCCGCTGTGCCCCCACTGTGTCCCCGCTGTGTCCTGCTGTGTCCCTGCTGTGTCGCCGCTGTGTCCCACTGTTTCCTGCTGTGTCCTCGCTTTGTCCCACGCTGTGTTCCGCTGTGTTCCCCGCTGTGTCCCGCTGTGTCCCCACTGTGTCCCGCTGTGTCCCCCGCTGTGTCCTGCTGTGTCCCGCTTTGTCCCTGCTGTGACCCTCTCTGTCCCCGCTGTATTGACGCTGTGTCCTGGTGTGTCCCGCTGTGTCCGCGCTGTGTTCCCGGCTGTGTCCCGCTGTGTACCCCTCTGTGTCCCCCGCTGTGTCCCGCTGTGTCCCCTCTCTGTCCCCTGCTGTCCCCCGCTGTGTCCCCCGCTGTGTCTCGCTGTGTCGCCCACTGTGTCCCGCTGTGCCCCTGCAGTGTCCCCGCTGTGTCCCACTGTGTCACACTGTGTCCCGTGTTGTGCCGCTTTGACCCCCGCTGTGACCTCGCAGTGTTTCCCGCTGTGTCCCGCTGTGTCCTCGCTGTGTTCCCCGCTGTGTCCCGCTGTGTCCCCCGTTGTGTCCACCGCTGTGTCCTCACTGTGTCCCCCGCTGTGTCCCGCTATGTCCTCGCTGGGTCCCCCGCTGTGTCCCGCTGTGTCCCGCGCTGTGTCCCGCTCTGTCCGACTGTGTCCCGCTCTGTCCCCGCTGTGTCCAGCTGTGTCCTGCAGTGTCCTCGCTGTGTCACACGCTGTGTTCCGCTGTGTCCCCCGCTGTGTTCCGCTGTGTCCCGCTGTGTCCCCGCTGTGTCCCGCTGTGTCCCCCGCTGTGTCCCGCTGTGTCCCGCTGTGTCCCTGCTGTGAACCTCTCTGTCCCCGCTGTATTGACGCTGTGTCCCGGTTTGTCCCGCTGTGTCCGCGCTGTGTTTCCGGCTGTGTCCCGCTGTGTACCCCTCTGTGTCCCCTGCTGTGTCCCGCTGTGTCCCCTCTCTGTCCCCTGCTGTCCCCCGCTGTGTCCCCCGCTTTGTCTCACTGTGTCGCCCGCTTTGTCCCGCTGTGCCCCTGCTGTGTCCCCGCTGTGTCCCACTCTGTCATACTGTGTCCCGTGTTGTCCCGTTTTGTCCCCCGCAGTGACCTCGCAGTGTTTCCCGCTGTGTCCCGCTGTGTCCTCGCTGTGTTCCCCGCTGGGTCCCGCTGGGTCCCCGCTGTGTCCCGCTGTGTCCGACTGTGTCCCCGCTGTGTCCCGCTGTGTCCCCGCTGTGTGCCCGCTGTGTCCCGCTGTGTACCCCGCTGTGTCCAGCTGTGTCCTTTTGTGTCACGCTGTTTCCCCGCTGTGTCCCTGCTGTGTCCCTCTGTGTAACCCGCTGTGTCCAGCTTTGTCCCCGCTGTGTCTCGCTGTGTCCCACGCTCTGTCCCACACAGTGTCCCGCAGTGTCGCCCGCTGTGTCCCGCTGTGTCCCCCGCTGTGTCCCACTGTGTCCCCCGCTGAGTCTCCGCTGTGTCAGCGCTGTGTCCCGCTGTTTCCTCACTGTGTCCCCTGCTGTCTCCCTCTCTGTCCCCCGCTGTGTCTCACGGTTTGTCCCCGCTGTGTCCCACTGTGTCCCGCTTTGTCCTGCTGTGCCCCCACTGTGTCCCGTTGTGTCCACAGTGTGTAACACGCTGTGTCCCGCTGTGTGCCCGCTGTATCGACGCTGTGTCCCGCTGTGTCCTGGCTGTGTTCCCCGCTGTCTCCAGCTCTGTCCCCCGCTGTGTCTCACACTTTGTCCCCGCTGTGTCCCACTGTGTCCTGCTGTGTCCCGCTGTGCCCCCACTATGTCCCGTTGTGTCCACAGCTGTGTACCACGCTGTGTAATGCTGTGTGCCCGCTGTATCGACGCTGTGTCCCGCTGTGTCCCCCGCTGTGTCCTCGCTGTGTTCCCCGCTGTGTCCCGCTGTGTCCCCCGCTGTGTTCCCCGCTGTGTCCCCCTGTGTCCCCTGCTGTGTCCTGCTGTGTCCTCGCTGGGTCTCCCGCTGGGTCCCGCTGTGTCCTCTGCTGTGTCCCGCTGTGTCCATCTGTGTCCTCGCTGTTTCCCCTGCTGTGTCCCGTTGTGTCCCTAGCTGTGTACCCCATTGTGTCCCGCTGTATCGACTCTGTGTCCCACAGGTTCCCACTGTTTCCTTCCTGTGTTCCCCACTGTGTCTCGCTGTGTCCCCGCTGTATCGACCCTGTGTCCCCGCTGTGTCCCCCGCTGTGTCCCGTTGTGTCCACAGCTGTGTCCCCCGCTATGTCCCGCTGTGCCTACTGCTGTGTCCATGTTGTGTCCCGCTGTGTCTCGCTGTGTCCCGCTGTGTCCTCTCTGTGTCCCCCGCTGTGTCCCGCTGTGTCCCCATTGTTTCCCCCGCTGTGTCGCGCTGTTTCCCTCTGTGTCCCCCGCTGTGTCCGCTGCTGTGCCCTGCTGTGTCCCCCGCTGTGTCACCAATGTGTCCCGCTGTGTCCTCGCTGTGTCCCGCTGTGTCTCGCTGTGCCCCCACTCTGTCCCGTTGTGTCCACAGCTGGGTACCACGCTGTGTAACACTGTGTCCCCGCTGTATCGACGCTGTGTCCTGCTGGGTCCCTCTGTGTCCACGCTGTGTTCCCCGCTGTGTCCCGCTGTGTCCCCAGCTGTGTCCCCCACTGTGTTCTGCTGTGTCCCTC
>NW_012306036.1:0-2766 GCF_000151885.1 Dipodomys ordii
GCTTCTGCTTCTTCTGCTTCTTCTGCTTCTCCTTCTCATTCTCTTTCTGCTTCTGCTTATCCTTCTGTTTCTCCTACTCCTAATCCTTCTCTTTCTCCTTGTTCTTCTTCTGCTTCTCGTTCTTCTTCTGCTTCTTCTGCTTGTTCTGTTTCTTCTGCTTCTACTTTTCCAGCTTCTGCTGCTTCTGCTTCTCTTTCTGCTTCAGGTTCTCCTTCTGCTTCTTGGGCTTCTTCTGTTTCTTCTGCTTCTGCTTCTCCTGCTACTCCTTCTTCTCCTTCTCTTTTGCTTCTCCTTCTGCTTCTGCTTCTCCTTCTGCTCCTTCTCTTTCTTATGTTTCTTCTTCTTCTTCTTCTTCTTCTTCTTCTTCTTCTTCTTCTTCTTCTTCTTCTTCTTCTTCATCTTCTTCTTCTTCTTCTTCTTCTTCTTCTTCTTCTTCTTCTTCTTCTTCTTCTTCTTCTTCTTCTGCTTCTGCTTCTTCTGCTTCTCCTGCTTGTCCTTCTCCTTCTGCTTCTCCTTCTCCTTCTTCTCCTTCTCTTTCTGCTTCTGCTTCTTCTGATTTTCCTACTTCTCCTTCTTCTTCTCCTTCTGTTTCTGCTTCTCTTTCTGCTTCTGCATCTCCTTCTGCTTCACCTTCTTCTGCTCTTTCTCCTTCTTTTGTTTCTCCCTCTGCTTCTGCTTCTTATGCTTCTTCTTTATCTTCTGCTTCTGCTTCTCCTGCTTCTGCTTCTTGTGCTTCTACTGCTTCTTCTTCTGCTTCATTTTCTTCTGCTTCTACTTCTCTTTCTGCTTCTGCTTCTCCTGCTTGTTTTTCTGCTTCTTCTGCTGCTTCTCCTTCTGCTGCTTCTTCTACTTCTCCTACTGCTTCTCTTTTTGCTTCTCCTTCTGCTTCTGCTTCTGCTTCTTCTGTTTCTCCTGCCTGAATTTCTGGTTCTACTTCTTCTGCTGCTTCTCCTTCTGCTTCTGCTTCTACTTCTGCTTCTGATTCTGCTTCTTCTGCTTCTTCTCTTTCGGCTTCTCCTGCTTCTGCTTCTTGTGCTTCTCCTGCTTCTCTTTCTGCTTCTCATTCCGCTTCTGCTTCTCCTTCTGCTTCTGCTTCTCCTCCTTCTCCTTCTCCTACTTCTGCTTCTCCTTCATCTTCTGCTTCTTCTGCTCCTCCTGCTTCTCCTTCTGCATCTCCTTCAAAAAAGTGCTTGTCCTTATGCTTCTTCTTCTGCCTCTGCTTCTCCTTCTCCTTCTTTTGCTTCACCTTTTGCTTCTGCTTCTTCTGCTTTTCCTGCTTCTCCTTCTGTTTCTGCTTCTTCTGCTTCTCCTTCTGCATCTTCTTCTGCTTCTGCTTCTCCTTCTCCTTCTTCTGCTTCTCCTTCTGATTCTCCTTCTGCTTCTTCTTCTGCTTTACCTGCTTCTCTTTCTGCTTCTCCTTCTGCTTCTCCTTCTGTTTCTCCTTCTCCTTCTTGTTCTTCTGCTTTTCCTTCTGCTTTTCCTACTGCTTCTGCTACAACTGCTACTGCTTCTACTTCTTCTGTTTCTTCTGCTTCTCCTTCTGCTTTTGATTCTCTTTCTGCTTCTGCTTCTCCTTCTGCTTCTCATTCTGCTTCTCCAGATTCTGCTTCTTCTGCTTCTCCTGCTTCTCCTTCTGCTTCAGGTTCTGCTTCTGCTTCTTCGGATTCTTATGCTTCTGCTTCTCCTGCTTCTGCTTCTTCTGCTTTCCCTCCTTCTCTTTCGGCTTCTCCTTCTGCTTCTGCTTCTTGTCCTTCTCCTGTTTCTTCTGCTTGTTCTTCTCCTGTTTCTGCATTTCCTGCTTCTCCTTCTGCTGCTCTTTCTATTTCTCCTGCCGCTTTTCCTTCTACTGCTCCTTCTTCTGCTTCTCTTTCTGCTTCTACTCCTGTTTCTCTTTCTCCTTCTCCTTCTAGTTCTTCTTCTTTTCCTTCTGCTTCTGAATCTTCTGCTTCTTCTGATACTGCCTCTGCTTCTTCTGTTTCTTCTGTTTCTCCTTCTGCTTTTGCTTCTATTTCTGCTTCTGCTTCTCCTTCTGCTTCTCCAGATTCTGCTTCTTCTGCTTCTCCTGCTTCTCCTTCTGCTTCAGGTTCTGCTTTTGCTTTTTCGGCTTCTTCTGCTTCTGCTTCTTCTGCTGCTGCTTCTTCTGCTTGTCCTGCTTCTCTTTCTGCTTTTCCTTCTGTTTCTGCTTCTCCTTCTGCTTCTTCCCCTTCTTCTGTTTCTTCTGCTTCGGCTTCTCCAGCTTCTGCTTTTCCTGCTTCTCTTTCTGCTTCTCCTTCTGCTTCTGCTCCTCCTTCTGCTTCTGCTCCTTCTATTTCTTCTGTTTCTTCTTCTTCTGCTTCTCACGCTCTGCTTCTTCTGCTTCTCGTTCTGCTTCTCTTCGTCGGCTTCTCTTTCTACTTCTCCTTTTGCTTCTTCTGATTCTGCTTCTTCTCCTTCTTCTTCTCCTTCTGCTTCTGCTTCATCTGCTTCTCCTGCTACTCCTTCTGCATCTCCTTCTGCTTGTGCTTTTCCTTCTGCTTCTTCTTCTGCTTCTCCTTCTTCTGCTTCTCCGTCTGTTTCTGCTTCTTCTGTTTTTCCTGCTTCTCCTTCTGCTTCTCATTATTCTTCTCCTTCTGTTTCTCCTTGTCGTTATTCTGCTATTCCTTCTGCTTCTCTATCTGCTTCTGCATCTTCAGCTTCTTCTGCTACTGCTTCTGCTTCTTCTGTTTCTTATGCTTCTCATTCTGCTTCACCTTCAGCTTATGCTTCTCTTTCAGCTTCTGCTTCTCC
>NW_012306037.1:0-1253 GCF_000151885.1 Dipodomys ordii
CGGCCGCCGGCGTCCGTCACGCTCCCGTCCCGCCCCGCCCCGCCCCTCCCCGCCGCGGCCTTTGTGCTCGTCCCGTTCCCGCCGCCGCCGCCGCCGCCGCCGCCGCCCTCCCCCGTCCCGGGAGCGGCCGCGGAGCCGCCGCCTCGGCCGTGTCGCGCGGGAGGCGGGGTTCGCACGGTAAGATGGCCGCGGCGGGCCCCGGTGGAGGGCCGAGCGTCTCCTCGGGGCTGGGCGGACGGGCCGGGCCGGGAGTCGGGGCCCCGAGGCCGGGGCGGCCGCCCTCAGCGCTGCACCGCCGTCCGGTGTCCGGCCGCCGCGCTGCGGGCCGGCAGCGCCCCGCCGGCCAGGCCGGGGTCGCCGCGCGGACAGCCGCCGCGGGCCGGGGCCGGGGAGCCGGGGAGCCGGGGCCGGGGAGCCGGGGAGCCGGGGCCGGGGAGCCGGGGGCCAGGGAGCCGGGGGGCCGGGGGCCGGGGAGCCGGGGAGCGGGGAACCGGGGAGCCGGGGGCCGGGGAGCCGGGGAGCGGGGAACCGGGGAGCCGGGGGCCGGGGAGCCGGGGGGCCGGGGCCGGGGAGCCGGGGGCCAGGGAGCCGGGGGGCCGGGGGCCGGGGAGCCGGGGAGCGGGGAACCGGGGCCGGGGAGCCGGGGGCCGGGGAGCCGGGGGGCCGGGGGCCGGGGGCCGGGGCCGGGGAGCCGGGGAGCGGGGAGCCGGGGCCGGGGAGCCGGGGGCCGGGGAGCCGGGGAGCGGGGAGCCGGGGGCCGGGGAGCCGGGGAGCGGGGAGCCGGGGGCCGGGGAGCCGGGGAGCGGGGAGCCGGGGCCGGGGAGCGGGGAGCCGGGGGGCCGGGGAGCGGGGAGCGGGGAGCCGGGAGGCCGGGGAGCCGGGGGGCCGGGGAGCGGGGCCGGGGAGCGGGGAGCCGGGAGGCCGGGGCCGGGAGCGGGGGGCCGGGGAGCCGGGGGGCCGGGGAGCCGGGGCCGGGGAGCCGGGGGGCCGGGGAGCCGGAGGCCGGGGGGCCGGGGAGCCGGGGCCGGGGAGCCGGGGAGCCGGGGCCGGGGGGCCGGGGAGCCGGGGCCGGGGAGCCGGAGGCCGGGGGCCGGGGCCGGCCGGGGCCGCTGCGGGAGCCCGGTCCGGGGAGGGCGGCTGCCGAAGAGCTGTCCGCCGCGTCGCCGGCCCCTGCAGGTCCGCTTTACCGCCCAAGGCCGGGCTCGCTCCCCGCGAACGGCCCAGACCCCGACCGGCCTGCGGCCCCTCCCTAG
>NW_012306038.1:0-2765 GCF_000151885.1 Dipodomys ordii
ACAGCGGGGACACAGCGGGGACACATCGGTACACAGCGGTTTCACAGCGGGGACACAGCGGGGGACACAACGGGAGACAGCGGTGACACAGCTGGGGACAGCGTGGACACACCGGGACACAGCGAGGGACAGCGGGGACACAGGGGGGACACAGCATGGGACATTGGGGACACAGCGGGACACAGCGGGACACACCAGGGACACAGCAGGGTCACAGCGGGACACAGAGGGATACACAGAGAGGACACAGCGTGACACATGGGGACCCAGCGGGACACAGCGTGGGACACAGAGAGGACACAGCGGGACACAGAGGGTTACACAGCGAGGACACAGCGTGACACATGGGGACCCAGCGGGACCCAGCGGGGGACCCAGCGAGGACACAGAGGGACACAAATGGGGACACAGCAAGGACACAGCAGGACACAGCGTGAAAGAACGGGACACAGCAGGGGACACAGTCGGTGACACAGCGGGACACAGCAGGGGACATAGCGGGGACACAGCGGGACACAGTGGGGACACAGCGGGACACAGCGGGACACATCGGGTGACACAGCAGGACACTGCGGGGTACACAGCGGGACACAAAGGGACACAGCAGGGACACAGTGGGGGACACAGCGGGACACAAAGGGACACAGCAGGGACACAGCGGGGGACACAGCGGGACACAAAGGGGGACACAGTGTTACACAGCGGGGACACAGCGGGACACAAAGGGGGACACAGTGTTACACAGCGGGGACACAGCGGGACACATCGGGGGACACAGCGGGACACAGTGGGGGACACAGCGGGGGACACAGCGGGACACAGCGGGGGACACAGTGGAACACAGCGAGGACACAGCGGGACACAGCGGGACACAGCGGGGACACAGACGGACACAGCGGGGGACACAGGCCGACAAAGCAGGACACAGCGGGACACAGCGGGAAACAGCAGGACACAGCGGGGGACACACCGGGACACAGCGGGGGTCACAGCAAGAACACAGCGGGACACAGGAGGACACAGCGTGGACACAGCGGGGACACAGCGGTGACACAGCGAGACACAGCGGGACACAGCGGGGACACAGCAGGGACACCGCGGGATACAGTGTGGGACACAGAGGCAGACACAGCAGAACACAGCAGGACACAGCGCGACACAGCGGGACACAGCGGGGACACAGCGAGGACACAGTGGGACACAGTGGGGAGACAGCGGGGGACACAGTGGGACACAGTGGGACATAGTGGGGGACACAGAATGGAGACAGCAAGTCACAGCAGGGAAATAGTGGGGGACACAGCGGGGGACACAGCAGGACACAGTGGGGGATACAGAGGGGACACAGCGGGACACAACGGGGGACACAGCGAGGACACAGCGGGACACAGCTGGGAAACAGTGGGGGACAAGGTGGGACACTGCGGGGACACAGCGGGGGACAGAGGGGACACACCGGTGGACAACGGGGACACAGCAGGACAGCGCGGGGGTCACAGTGGGAAACAGCGGAGACACAGGGGGACACAGGGGGCGACACAGAGGGACACAGCGGGACACAGCGGGACACAGTGGGGACACAGCGGCGACAAAGCGGGGGACACAATGGGGGACACAGCGGTAAACAGCGGGGGACAGAGCGGGACTCAGCTGGGGACACAACAAAGGACACAGTGGGTGACACAGCGGGGGAAACAGCGGGAAACAGCAGGGGACACAGCGAGGACACAGCAGGAAACAGCGAGGGACACAGCAGGACACAGCGGGGTACACAGAGGCAGACACAGCGGTACACATCGGGACACAGCGGGGACAGAGCGGGACACAGCGGGACACAGCGGGGACACAGCAGGAAACAGCGGGGACACAGCGGGGGACACAGCGTGACACAGCGGGCACAGAGGGGGACACAGTGGGACATAGTGGGGGACACAGCCGGGGACACAGCGGGACACAGCGGGGGACACAGCGGGGGACATCGGGGACACAGCGGGACACAGCGGGACACAGCAGGGACACAGCAGGAACACAGCGGGTCACAGCGGGGACACAGTGTGGGACACAGCGAGGACACAGCGGGACACAGAGGGATACACAGAGAGGACACAGCGTGACACATCGGGACACAGCGGGACACAGCGGGGGATACAGAGAGGACACAGCGGGACACAAAAGGGGACACAGCGTTACACAGCAGGGACACAGCGGGACACAGCGCGGGACACAGCAGGACACAGCGGGGTACACAGAGGCAGAAACAGCGGTACACATCGGGACACAGCGGGGACACAGCGGGACACAGCGGGACACAGCGGGGACACAGCAGTAAACAGTGGGGACACAGCGGGGACACAGTGGGGGACACAGTGGGACACAGCGGGACACAGCGGGGGACACAGCGGGACACAGCGGAGACAAAGCATGGACACAGTGAGACACAGCGAGGACACAGCGGGGACACAGCAAGGACACCGCAGGGGACACAGTGGGACACAGCAGGGGATACAGCGCGGACACAGAAGGGAGATAGGGGGACACTGCGGGAAACAGTGGGACACAGCGGGGACACAGAGGGACATAGCAGTTACACAGCGAGGACACACCAGGGACACAGCGGGACACAGCGGGGACACAGCTGGGGACACAGTGGGGGACACAGCGGGGACACAGCAGGGGCACAGTGGGAAAAAGCGAGACACAGCGGGGGACAAAGCGGGACACAGCGGGACACAGCGCGGGACACAGCGGAGAACACAGAGCTGCAC
>NW_012306039.1:0-2765 GCF_000151885.1 Dipodomys ordii
TCTGTATCCCGCTGTGTCCCAATGTGTCCTCGCTGTGTCACGCTCTGTCCTGCTCTGTCCCCGCTGTGTCCTGCTTTGTCCCGCTGTGTCCCCACTGTGTGCCCGCTGTGACCCTCTGTGTACCCCGCTGTGTCCGCTGTGTCCCCTCTCTGTCCTCTGCTGTCCCCCGCTGTGTCCCCCGCTGTGTCCCCCGCTGTGACCCGCTGTGTCCCGCTGTGTCCCCCTCTGTGTCCCCACTGTGTGCCCCCTGTGTCCCACTGTGTACCCCGCTGTGTCCAGCTGTGTTCCCGCTGTGTCCACTGCTGTGTCCTGCTGTGTACCCCGCTGTGTCCCGCTATGTTCCCGCAGTGTCCCCGCTGTGTCCCGCTGTGTCCCGCTCTGTCCCTGCTGTGTCCCGCTGTGTCCCCCTGTGTCCCCCGCTGTGTCCCGCTACGTTCCCGCAGTGTCCCCGCTGTGTCCCGCTGTGTCCCACTGTGTCCCGTGGTGTCCCAGTTTGTCCTTCGCTGTGTCCCCAGGTGAGTCCCTGCTGTGTCCCGCTGTGTCCCCCACTGGGTCCCGCTGTGTCCCCACAGGGTCACCGCTGTTTCCCGCTGTGACCCGCTGTGTTCCGTGGTGTCCCGCTTTGTCCCCCGCTGTGTCCCCCGCTGAGTCCCCGCTGTGTCCCCCGCTTTGTACCGCTGTGTCCGTGCAGTGTCCCCGCTGTGTCCCGCTGTGTCATACTGTCCCGTGGTGTCCTGCTTTGTCCCCCACTGTGTCCCCCACTGAGTCCCCTCTGTGTCGCAACTGTGTAACCCTGTGTCCTCGCTGTGTCCCGCTTGTCCTCGCTGTGTCCCCCGCTGTATCCCGCACCCCACTGTACCGCTGTGTCCTCGCTGTGTCCCCCACTGTGTCTAGCTGTGTCCTCCGTGTATCCCAAGCTGTGTCCCGCTGTGTCCCTCTGTGTACCACGCTGTGTCCCGCTATGTTCCCGCAGTGTCCTCGCTGTGTCCCGCTGTGTCCCGCTTGTCCTCGCTGTGTCCCCCGCTGTGTCCCTTTGTGTCCCCAGGGGTGTAACCTGCTGTGTCCTGCTGTGTCCCCACTGTATCGACGCTGTGTCCTGCTGGGACCCGATGTGTCCTCGCTGTGTTCCTCGTTGTGTCACACTGTGTCCCCCGCTGTGTCCCCGCTGTGTCCCGCTGTGTGCCCCGCTGTGTCCCGCTGTGTCCCGCTGTGTCCCTGCTGTGACCCTCTCTGTCCCCGCTGTATTGACGCTGTGTCCCGGTGTGTCCCGCTGTGTCCGCGCTGTGTTTCCGGCTGTGTCCCGCTGTGTACCCCTCTGTATCCCCTGCTGTGTCCCTCTGTGTCCCCTCTCTGTCCCCTGCTGGTCCCCGCTGTGTCCCCCACTGTGACTCGCTGTGTCGCCCGCTTTGTCTCGCTGTGCCCCTGCAGTGTCCCCGCTGTGTCCCACTGTGTCACACTGTGTCCCGTGTTGTCCCGCTTTGTCCCCCGCTGTGACCTCGCAGTGTTTCCCTCTGTGTCCTCGCTGTGTTCCCCGCTGTGTCCCGCTGTGTCCACCGTTGTGTCCACCGCTGTGTCCTCGCTGTGTCCCCCGCTGTGTCCCGCTGTGTCCTCGCTGGGTCCCCTGCTGTGGCCCGCTGTGGCCCCCGCTCTGTCCCGCTGTGTCCGACAGTTTCCTGCTCTGTCCCCGCTGTGTCCCGCTGTGTCCCTCTGTGTCCCCGCTGTGTGTCCGCTGTGTACCCCGCTGTGTCCAGCTGTGTCCTTTTGTGTCACGCTGTTTCCCCGCTGTGTCCCTATGTGTACCCTGCTGTGTCCAGCTTTGTCCCCGCTGTGTCTCGTTGTGTCCCACGCTCTGTCCCACACTGTGTCCCGCAGTGTCCCACGCTGTGTCCCGCTGTGTCCCCCGCTGTGTCCCACTGTGTCCCCCGCTGAGTCCCCGCTGTGTCACCGCTGTGTCCCGCTGTTTCCTCACTGTGTCCCCTGGTGTCTCCCTCTCTGTCCCCCGCTGTGTCTCACGCTTTTTCCCCGCTGTGTCCCACTTTGTCCCGCTGTGTCCGGCTGTGCCCCCACTGTGTCCCGTTGTGTCCACAGTGTGTACCACGCTGTGTAACGCTGTGTGCCCGCTGTGTTCTGCTTTGGCCTCACTGTTTTCCCCGCTGTGTACCCCTCTGTGTCCCCCGCTGTTTCCAGCTGTGTCCCCCGCTGTGTCCCTGCTGTGTCCCCGCTGTGTCCCGCAGTGTCCCGCTGTGTAATGCTGTGTCCCCTGCTGAGTCCCGCTGTGTCCCCGCTGTGTCCCAATGTGTCCTCGCTCTGTCCCCCGCTGTGTACCGCTGTGTAATTCCTGTGTCCCCCGCTGTGTCCCGCTGTGTCCCCCGCTGTGGCCCCCGCTATGTCCCGCTGTGTCCACCGCTGTGTCCCGCTCTGTCCTTGCTCTGTCCCCCACTGTGTGCCGCTGTGTCCTCGCTGTGTCCCCCGCTGTGTCCCGCTGTGTCCTTTTGTGTCACGCTGTTTCCCCGCTGTGTCGCTGCAATGTCCCATTGTGTACCCCGCTGTGTCCAACTTTGTCCCCGCTGTGTCTCGTTGTGTCCCACGCTCTGTCCCACATTGTGTCCCGCAGTGTCCCCCGCTGTGTCCCGCTGTGTCTCCCGCTGTGTCCTGCTGTGTCCCCCGCTAAGTCCCCACTGTGTCCCCGCTCTGTCCCGTTGTGTCCCCCGCTGTGTCCTGCTGTGTCCCGCTGTGTCCCGCTGTGTCCTTGCTGTGACCCGCTC
>NW_012306040.1:0-2765 GCF_000151885.1 Dipodomys ordii
GTGTCCTCGCTGTGTATCCCTCTGTGTCCCCGCAGTGTCCTTGCTGTGTCCCCCACTGTGTACCCGCTGTGACCCGATATGTCAATTGCTGTGTCCCCCGCTGTGTCCCTCTGAGTCCCGCTGTGAATCCGGCTGTGTCCCCCGATGTGTCCCGCTCATTCCCGCAGTGTCCCGCTGTGTCCTTGCTGTGTCCCCATTTGTGTCCCGCTGTGTCCTCTCTGTGTCCCCCGCTCTGTCCCGCTGTGTCCCCATGAGTCACGCTGTGTCCTCTCTGAGTATCCCTCTGTGTCCCGCTGTGTCCTCACTGTGTCCCACACTCTGTCCCCGCTGTGACCCGCTGTGTCCCTGCTGTGTCCCTGCTGTGTCCCGATGTGTCCTGCTGTGTCCCCGATGTCCCCCGCTGTGTCCCGTTGTGTCCCCGCTGTCTCTATGTGTGTCCCCGCTGTCTCCCGCTGTGTCCCCCGTTGTGTCCCGCTGTGTCCTCGCTGTGTCCCCAGCTGTGTCCCACTGTGTCCTCCGCTGTGTCCCCCACTGTGTCTGGCTGTGTCCCCCGCTGTGTCCCGCTGTGTCACGCTGTGTCCCCTCTGTCCGCCGGTGCGTCACCGCTGTCCCCCGTTTTGTCCTCCGCTGTGTCCCGCTGTGTCCTCGCTGTGTCTCACTGTGTCCCGGCTTTGCCTCCGCTGTGTCCCGCTGTGTCCCTGGTGTGTCCTCGCTGTGTAACCGCTGAGTCCCTCTCTGTCCCCGCTGTGTCCCACTGTGTCCCCCGCTGTGTCCCCGCTGTGTCCCCGCTGTGTCCCCACTGTGTCCTGCTCTGTCCCCGCTGTGTCCCGCTGTGTCCCGCTGTGTCCCGCTGTGACCCTGCTGTGTCCCCTGCTGTGTCCCTGGATGTGTCCCCCGCTGTGTCCCGCTCTTTCACGCTGTGCCCGGCTATGTCCTTGCTGTGTCCCCATTTGTGTCCCGCTGTGTCCTCGCTGGGTCACCCGCTGGGTCCCGCTGGGTCCCCATGTGTCACGCTGTGTCCTCGCTGTGTATCCCTCTGTGTCACGCTGTGTCCTTGCTGTGTTCCCCACTGTGTCCCCGCTGTGACCAGATGTGTCCCTGCTGTGTCCCCGTTGTTCCCCGGTTTGTCCCCACTGTCCCCCGCTGTGTCCCTCGCTGTGTACCTCTGTGTCCCGCTCTGTCCTCGCTTTGTCCCCGCGATGTGCCGCTGTGTCCCTGCTGTGTCCCTGCTGTGTTCCACTCTCTCCCGCTGTGTGTGGCTCTGTGTCCCCTGCTGTGTCCCCCGCTGTGTCCCGCTGTATCCCGGTGTGTCCCGCTTTGTCCCCCGCTGTGTCCCGCTGTTTCCCACTGTGCCCCTGCTGTGTCCCCGCTGTGTCCCGCTGTGTACCCCGCTGTGTCCCACTGTGTCCCGCCTTGTGCCCCCTTTGTTCCCCTCTATGTCCTGCTGTGTCCCCTGCTGTGTCCCCGCTATGCCCCGCTGTGTCCCCGCGGTGTAACGCTGTGTCCCGCTTTGTGTCCCTCTGTGTCCCCCGCTGTGTCCCTGCTGTGTCCACATGTGTCACGCTGTGTCCTCACTGTGTATCCCTCTGTGTCCCACATTGTCCTTGCTGTGTCCCCCACTGTGTCCCTGCTGTGACCCGATGTGTCCCTGCTCTGTCCCCAGCTGTGTCCCGCTGTGTCCCGCTGTGTCCCCGGCTGTGTCCCCCGCTGTGTCCCGCTCTTTCCCGCTGTGTCCCGCTGTGTCCTTGCTATGTCCCCATTTGTGTCCCTCTGTGTCCTCTCTGTGTCCCCCGCTCTGTCCCGCTGTGTCCCCATGTGTCACGCTGTGTCCTCTCTGAGTATCCCTCTGTGTCCCGCTGTGTCCTCACTGTGTCCCACACTCTGTCCCCGCTGTGACCCGCTGTGTCCCTGCTGTGTCCCTGCTGTGTCCCGCTGTGTCCCGCTGTGTCCACGATGTCCCCCGCTGTGTCCCGTTGTGTCCCCGCTGTCTGCATGTGTGTCCCCGCTGTCCCCCGCTGTGTCCCCCGTTGTGTCCCGCTGTGTCCTCGCTGTGTCCCCAGCTGTGTCCCGCTGTGTCCTCCGCTGTGTCCCCCACTGTGTCCGGCTGTGTCCCCCGCTGTGTCCCGCTGTGTCCCGCTGTGTCCCCTCTGTCCGCCGGTGTGTCACCGCTGTCCCCGTTTTGTCCTCCGCTGTGTCCCGCTGTGTCCTCGCTGTGTCTCACTGTGTCCCTGCTTTGCCTCCGCTGTGTCCCGCTGTGTCCCTGGTGTGTCCTCGCTGTGTAACCGCTGAGTCCCTCTCTGTCCCTGCTGTGTCCCACTGTGTCCCCCGCTGTGTCCCCGCTGTGTCCCCGCTGTGTCCCCACTGTGTCCTGCTCTGTCCCCGCTGTGTCCCGCTGTGTCCCGCTGTGTCCCCGCTGTGTCCCGCTGTGTACCGCTGTCTGCCTCTGTGTGCCCCGCTGTGTCCTGCTGTGTCTCCCTCTGTGTCCTGCTGTGTCCTTGCTGTGTCCCCCGCTGTTTCCCGCTGTTTTCCCTGCTGTGTCACCCTCTGTGTCCTTTGATGTGTCCCCAGCTGAGTCCCGCTGTGTCCCCTGCTGTTTACTGCTGTGTCCCCCACTGTGTCCCCCGCTTTTCCCCGCTGTGTCCCCGCTCTGTACCGCTGTGTCCCGCTGTGTCCCTCTGTGTCGCCCCCTGTGTCCCCCTGTTTCTCCGCTGTTTCAAAAACTGTGACCCCCGCGCTGTCCTGCATGTGTCCCCGTTGTCCACCGG
>NW_012306041.1:0-2765 GCF_000151885.1 Dipodomys ordii
CCTCGCTGTGTGCCCGCTGTGTCCTGCTGTATACCCCGCTGTGTCCAGCTGTGTCACCGTTGTGTCCCGCAGGGGCCCCTCTCTGTCTCTGCTGTCCCCGCTGTGTCCCGCTGTGTCCCTCGCTTTGTCGTGCTGTGCCCCCACTGTTTCCCGCTCTGTCCCACTGTGTCACACTGTATCCCGTGGTGTCCCACTTTGACCCCCGCTGTGTCCCCTGCTGAGTCCCCTCTGTGTCACCACTGTGTCCCCCTGTGTCCTCGCTGTGTCCCCCGCTGTGTCCCACTTTGTCCCCGCTGTGTCCCCAGCTGTGTCCCGCTGTGTCCCGCTGTGTCCCGCTGTGTACCCCGCTGTGTCCCGCTATGTTCCCACAGTGTCCCCGCTGTGTCCCGCTGTGTCCCGCTGTGTCCGCGCTGTGTCCCCCGCAGTGTCCCGTTGTGTCCCCAGCTGTGTACCCCGCTGTGTCCAGCTGTGTCCCTGCTGTATCGACGCTGGGTCCCGCTGGGTCCAGCTGTGTCCTCCCTTTGTCCCCTGCTGTGTCCCGCTGTGTCCCCCACTGTGTCCCGATGTGTCTATTGCTGTGTCCTCCCTGGGTCCCGCTGTGTCCCGCTGTGTCTCACGCTTTGTCACCCCTGTGTCCCACTGTGTCCCACTGTGCCCCCACTGTGTCCCATTGTGTCCACAGCTGTGTACCACGCTGTGTAACGCTGTGTCCCCGCTGTATCGACGGTGTGTCCCGCTGGGTCCCGCTGTGTCCTCGCTGTGTCCCCCGCTGTGTTCTCGATGTGTCCCCCGATGTGTCACAAAGTGTCCTCGCTGGTATCCCCGCTGGGTCCCGCTGGGTCCCCGCTGTGTCATGCTGGGTCACACTGTGTCCTCGCTGTGTCCCCCGCTGTGTCCCGCTGTGTCCTCACTGGGTCCCCCACTGTGTCCCGCTTTGTCCCCCACTGTCTCCCGCTGTGTCCCACTGTGTCCCCGCTGTGTGCCTGCTGTGTCCCGCTGTGTCTCCCTCTTTGTCCCGCTGTGTCCCGCTGTGTCCCCTCTGTGTGCCCGCTGTGTCCTGCTGTGTACCCCGCTGTGTCCAGCTGTGTCACCGCTGTGTCTCGCTGTGGCCACTCTCTGTCTCCGCTGTCCCCCGCTGGGTCCCCCGCTGTGGCCCGCTGTGGCCCGCTGTGTCCCCCGCTTTTTCCTGCTGTGTCCCTGCTGTGTCCCGCTGTGTAACACTGTGTCCCGTGGTGTCCCACTTTGTCACACGCTGTGTCCCCCGCTGAGTCCCCTCTGTGTCGCCTCTGTGTCCCCCTGTGTCCTCTAGGTGTGCCCCGCTGTCTCCCGCTTTGTCTCCCGCTGTGTTCTGCTGTGTCCCGCTGTGTCCCCGCTGTGTCCCCAGCTGTGTCCCGCTGTGTCCCGCTGTGTACACCGCTGTGTCCTGCTATGTTCCCGCAGTGTCCCCGATGTGTCCCGCTGTGTCCCGCTGTGTCCTCGCTGTGTCCCCAGCTGTGTACCCCACTCTGTCGCGCTGTGTCCCCCGCTGTGTCTCTGCTGTGTCCCCGCTGTGTCCCGCTTTGTCCTGCTGTGTACTGCTGTGTCCCCCGCTGTGTCCCGCTGTGTCCTGCTGTGTCACGCTGTTTCCCCGCTGCATCCCCGCTGTGTCCCTCTGTGTACCCCGCTGTGTCCAGCTTTGTCCCTGCTGTGTCTCGCTGTGTCCCACGGTCTGTCCCCCTCTGTTTCCCGCTGTGTCCCCCTCTGTGTCCCGCTGTGTCCCCAGCTGTGTCCCACTGTGTCCCCGCAGGGTCACTGCTGTTTCCTGCTGTGTCCCCCTGTGTTCCGCTGTGTCCCCCGCTGTGTCCCACTGTGTCCCCCGCTGAGTCCCCGCTGTGTCCCGCTGTGTCTTCACTGTGTCCCCCGCTGTCTCCCGCTCTGTCCCCCGCTGTGTCTCACGCTTTGTCCCCGCTGTGTCCCACTGTGTCCCGCTGTGTGCCGCTGTTCCCCCACTGTGTCCCGTTCTGTCCACAGCTGTGTACCACGCTGTGTAACGCTGTATCCCCGCTGTATTGACGCTGTGTCCTGCTGGGTCCCGCTGGGTCCTTGCTGTGTTCCCCGCTGTGACCCGCTGTGTCCCCCGCTGTTTTCCCCCGCTGTGTCCCGCTTGGTCCCCAGCTGTGTCCCGATGTGTCCCCCCTGTGTCCCCCGCTATGTCCCGCTGTGTCCCCCGCTGTGTCCCCGGCTGTGTCCCACTGTGTCCTTGCTGTGTCCTCCGCTGTGTCTCGCTGTGTCCTTGCTGTGTCCCCCGCTGTGTCCTGCTCTGTCTCCTGCTGTGTCTCATGCTTTGTCCCCGCTGAGTCCCACTGTGTCCCACTGTGTCCTGCTGTGCCCCCAATGTGTCCCTTTGTGTCCACAGCTGTGTACCACGCTGTGTAACGCTGTGTCCCCGCTGTATTGACGCTGTGTCCCGCTGTGTCCTCACTGTTTCCCCCGCTGTCTCCCGCTCTGTCTCCTGCTGTGTCTCATGCTTTGTCCCCACTGTGTCCCACTGTGTCCCACTGTGTCCCGCTGTGCCCCCAATGTGTCCCTTTGTGTCCACAGCTGTGTACCACGCTGTGTAACGCTGTGTCCCCGCTGTATAGACGCTTGTCCCGCTGGGTCCCGCTCAGTCAACGCTGTGTTACCCGCTGTGTCCCGCTGTGGCCTCCACTGTGTCCCCCGCTGTGTCCTCGCTGTGTCCCCCGCTGTGTGCCGCTGTGTCCCCAGCTGTGTCCCGCTGTGTCCCG
>NW_012306042.1:0-2765 GCF_000151885.1 Dipodomys ordii
GAAGCAGAAGCGGGAGAAGCAGAAGAAGTAGAAACAGAAGAAGGAGAAGGAGCAGAAGCAGAAGGAGAAGCAGAAGCAGAAGGGGAAGCAGAAAGAGAAGCAGGAAAAGCAGAAAAGCAGAAGCAGGAGAAGCAGAAACAGAAGAATACGAAGAAGCAGAAGCAGAAGCAGAACCTGAAGCAGAAGGAGAAGCCGAAGAAGCAGAATCTGGAGAAGCAGAATGACAAGCTGAAGGAGAAGCAGAAGCAGAAAGAGAATCAAAAGCAGAAGGAGAAGCAGAAGAAACAGAAGAAGCAGAAGCAGTAGCAGTTACAGCAGAAGCAGAAGCAAAAGGAAAAGCAGGAGAACGAGAAGGAGAAGGAGAAACAGAGGCAGAAGCAGAAGAAGAAGCAGAAGCAGAAGAAAGAGCATAAGGACAAGCACAAGCAGAAGGAGATGCAGAATGAGAAGCAGGAGAAGCAGAAGAAGCAGAAGATGAAGGAGAAGCAGAAGTAGGAGAAGGAGAAGGAGGAGAAGCAGAAGCAGAAGGAGAAGCAGGAGAAGCACAAGATGCAGAAGCAGGAGAAGCCGAAAGAGAAGAAGCAGAAGAAGCAGAAACAGAAGCAGAAGTAGATGCAGAAGCAGAAGGAGAAGCAGCAGAAGTAGAACCAGAAATTCAGGCAGGAGAAACAGAAGAAGCAGAAGCAGAAAGAGAAGCAAAAAGAGAAGCAGAAGGAGAAGTAGAAGAAGCAGCAGAAGGAGAAGCAGCAGAAGAAGCAGAAAAACAAGCAGGAGAAGCAGAAGCAGAAAGAGAAGTACAAGCAGAAGAAGCAGAAGCAGAAGAAGAAGCAGTAGAAGCATAAGAAGCAGAAGCAGGAGAAGCAGAAGCAGAAGAACAAGAAGCATAAGAAGCAGAAGCAGAAGCAGAGGGAGAAACAGAAGAAGGAGAAGGAGCAGCAGAAGGTGAAGCAGAAGGAGATGGAGAAGCAGAAAGAGTAGCAGAAACAGAAGGAGAAGAAGAAGGAGAAGTTGGAGAATCAGAAGAAGCAGAAGCAGAAAGAGAAGCAGAAGAAGGGAGAAGGAGAAGCAGAAGCAGAGGAAAGAAAGGAGAAGCAGAAGAAGCAGAAGCGGGAGAAGCAGAAGAAGAAGAAGAAACAGAAGAAGGAGAAGGAGCAGAAGGAGAAGCAGAAGGAGAAGCTGAAAGAGAAGCAGAAGAAGCAGTAGCAGGAGAAGCAGAAGCAGAAGAAACAGAAGAAGTTGAAGCAGCAGAAGCAGGACTTGAAGCAGAAGAAACAGAACAAGCAGAAGAAGCAGTAGCAGAAGCAGAACGAGAAGCAGAAGAAGAAGAAGGAGAAGGAGAAAGAGAAGGATTAGGAGTAGGAAGAGCAGAAGGAGAATCAGAAGCAGAACGAGAAGCAGAAGGAGCAGCAGAAGGAGAAGCAGAAGGAGAAGCAGAAGGAGAAGCAGAAGAAGGAGAAGCAGAAGAAGATGCAGAAGGAGAAGCAGGAGAAGCAAAAGCAGAAGTAGAATCAGAAGAAACAGAAGAAGAAGAAGCAGAAGAAACAGAAGCAAAAGAAACAGAAGAAGGAGAAGAGCAGAAGCAGAAGCAGAAGGAGAAGCAGAAGCAGAAGGAGAAGGAGATAGAGAAGCAGGAGAAGCAGAAGAAGCAGGAGAAGCAGAAGCAGAAGAAACAGGAGAAGCCGAAGAAGCAGAAGCAGAATATGAAGCTGAAGGAGAAACAGAAGCAGCACAATCTGAAGCAGAAGCAGAAGAAACAGAAATAGTAGAATAAGCAGAAGCAGAAGCAGCAGGAGAAGCAGAAGAAGAAGATGGAGAAGGCGATAGAGAAGGATTAGGAGTAGGAGAAGCAAAAGGATAAGCAGAAGCAGATAGAGACGCAGAAGGAAAAGCAGCACGAGAAGTAGGAGAAGCAGGAGAAGCAGAAGCGCAGATGCAGAATGAGAAGCAGAAGGAGAAATTGAAGCAGAAGCAGAAGCAGAAGGTGAAACTGAAGCAGAAGGAGAAGCAGAAGAAGGAGAAGGAGAAGCAGAAAGAGAAGCCGAACGAGAAGCACGAGAAGCAGAAGCAGGAGAAACAGAAGAAGGAGATGAAACAGAAGGAGAAGCAGAAACAGAAGGAAAAGCAGAAAGAGAAGCAGGAGAAGCAGAAGAAGCAGCAGCAGGAGAAGCAGAAGCAGAAGAAGCAGAAGCAGAACCTGAAGCAGAAGGAGAAGCAGGAGAAGCAGAATCTGGAGAAGCAGAAGGAGAAGCAGAAGCAGAAAGAGAAGCAAAAGCAGAAGGAGAAGCAGAACTAGAAGCAGAAGAAACAGAAGAAGCAGAGGCAGTCGCAGAAGAAGCAGAAGATGCAGAAGCAGAAGGAGAAGCAGAAGGAAAAGCAGAAGAACGAGAAGGTGAAGGAGAAGGAGAAACAGAAGGAGAAGCAGAAAGAGAAGCAGAAGAAGGAGCAGGAGAAGGAAAAGCAGCAGGAGAAGCAGAAAGAGCAGCAGAAGGAGGAGCAGGAGATGCAGAAACAGGAGAAGCATAAGCAGAACAAACAGGAGAAGGACAAGAAGAAGAAGCAGAAGGAGAAGCAGATACAGAAGGAGAAGCAGAAAGAGAAGGAGGGGAAGCAGAAGAAGCTGAAGCAGGAGAAGCAGAAGCATAAGAATCCGAAGAAGCAGAAGGAGAACCTGAAGCAGAAGGAGAAGCAGGAGAAGCAGAAGAAGCAGAATCTGGAGAAGCAGAAGCAGAAGCAGAAGGAGAAGCAGAAGCAGAAAGAGAATCAAA
>NW_012306043.1:0-2764 GCF_000151885.1 Dipodomys ordii
AGTAATCAATTCCTCCTTCTTTGCTTCTCTTTCTCTCTAGCTTCTCTGACTTCTAGCTTCTAGATTTCTCTTGTAGCTTCTCTCTGACTTCTCTTTCTGCTTCTGATTCTCATCTGCTCCTCATACTCCTAATCATTCTCTTTCTCCCTCTTCTGCTTCTCGATCTAATCTGCTCTTCTGCTTGTTCAGTTTCTTCTGCACTGCTTTTCCAGCTTCTGCTGCTTCTGCTTCTCCTTCTGCTTCAGGTTCTCCTTCTGATTCTTCGGCTTCTTCTGTTTCTTCTGCTTCTGTTTCTCCTGCTTCTCCTGCTTACTGCTTCTTCTGCTTCTCTTTCTGCTTCTCCTTCTGCTTCTGCTTCTCCTTCTGCTCCTTCTCCTTCTTCTGTTTCTGCTCCTTCTCCTTCTTCTTCTTCTTCTCCTTCTTCTTCTTCTTCTTCTTCTTCTTCTTCTTCTTCTTCTTCTTCTTCTTCTTCTTCTTCTTCTTCTTCTTCTTCTTCTTCTTCTTCTTCTTCTTCTTCTTCTTCTTCTTCTTCTTCTGCTTCTCCCGCTTCTGCTTCTTCTGCTTCTCCTGCTTGTGCTTCTCCTTCTGCTTCTCCTTCTCCTTCTTCTGCTGCTCTTTCTGCTTCTGCTTCTTCTGATTCTCCAACTTCTCCTTCTTCTTCTCCTTCTATTTCTGCTTCTGTTTCTGCTTTTGCATCTCCTTCTGCTTCACCTTCTGCTGCTCCTTCTCCTTCTTCTGTTTCTCCCTCTGCTTCTGTTTCTTATGCTTCTTCTTTTTCTTCTGGTTCTGCTTCTCCTGCTTCTGCTTCTTATGCTTCTACTGCTTCTTCTTCTTCTTCTTTTTCTTCTTCTGCTTCTACTTCTCTTTCTGCTTCTGCTTCTCCTACTTGTTTTTCTGTTTCTTCTGCTGTTTTTTCTACTTCCCCTTCTGCTTCTCTTTTTGCTTCTCCTTCTGCTTCTGCTTCTTCTGTTACTGCTGCCTGAATTTCTTGTTCTACTTCTTCTGCTGCTTCTCCTTCTGCTTCTGCTTCTGTTTCTGCTTCTTCTCTTTCGGCTTATCCTGCTTCTGCTTCTTGTCCTCCTCCTGCTTCTCTTTCTGCTTCTCATTCTGCTTCTGCTTCTCCTTCTGCTTCTGCTTCTCCTCCTTCTCCTTCTCCTACTTCTGCTTCTCCTTCAGCTTCTGCTTCTACTGCTTCTCCTGCTTCTCCTTCTGCATCTCCTTCTGCTTGTGCTTGTCCTTATGCTTCTTCTTCTGCCTCTGCTTCTCCTTCTCCTTCTTTTGCTTCTCCTTTTGCTTCTGCTTCTTCTGCTTTTCCTGCATCTCCTTCTTCTTCTGCTTCTTCTGCTTCTCCTTCTGCATCTTCTGCTTCTGCTTCTCCTTCTCCTTCTTCTGCTTCTCCTTCTTATTCTCCTTCTGCTTCTTCTTCTTCTGCTTTACCTGCTTCTCTTTCTGCTTCTCCTTCTGTTTCTCCTTCTCCTTCTTGTTCTTCTGCTTTTCCTTCTGCTTTTCCTACTGCTTCTGCTACAACTGCTACGCTTCTACTTCTTCGTTTCTTCGCTTCTCCTTCGCTTTTGATTCTCTTTCTGCTTCGCTTCTCCTTCTGATTCTCATTCTGCTTCTCCAGATTCTGCTTCTTCTGCTTCTCCTGCTTCTCCTTCTGCTTCAGGTTCTGCTTCTGCTTCTTCGGATTCTTATGCTTCTGCTTCTCCTGCTTCTGCTTCTTCTGCTTCCCCTCCTTCTCTTTCTGCTTCTCCTTCTGCTTCTGCTTCTTGTCCTTCTCCTGTTTCTTCTGCTTGTTCTTCTCCTGTTTCTGCATTTCCTGCTTCTCCTTCTGCTGCTCTTTCTGTTTCTCCTGCCGCTTTTCCTTCTACTGCTCCTTCTTCTGCTTCTCTTTCTGCTTCTACTCCTGTTTCTCCTTCTCCTTCTAGTTCTTCTGCTTTTCCTTCTGCTTCTCCTTCTGCTTCTGAATCTTCTGCTTCTTCTGATACTGCCTCTGGTTCTTCTGTTTCTTCTGCTTCTCCTTCTGCTTTTGCTTCTATTTCTGCTTCTGCTTCTCCTTCTGCTTCTCCAGATTCTGCTTCTTCTGCTTCTCCTGCTTCTCCTTCTGCTTCAGATTCTGCTTTTGCTTTTTCGGCTTCTTCTCCTTCTGCTTCTTCTGCTGCTGCTTCTTCTGCTTCTCCTGCTTCTCTTTCTGCTTTTCCTTCTGTTTCTGCTTCTCCTTCTGCTTCTTCCCCTTCTTCTGTTTCTTCTGCTTCGGCTTCTCCTGCTTCTCTTTCTGCTTCTCCTTCTGCTTCTGCTCCTCCTTCTGCTTCTGCTCCTTCTATTTCTTCTGTTTCTTCTTCTTCTGCTTCTCCCGCTCTGCTTCTTCTGCTTCTCCTGCCTCTCGTTCTGCTTCTCTTCGTCGGCTTCTCTTTCTACTTCTCCTTCTGCTTCTTCTGATTCTGCTTCTTCTCCTTCTTCTTCTCCTTCTGCTTCTGCTTCTTCTGCTTCTCCTGCTACTCCTTCTGCATCTCCTTCTGCTTGTGCTTTTCCTTCTGCTTCTTCTTCTGCTTCTGCTTCTCCTTCTTCTGCTTCTCCGTCTGTTTCTGCTTCTTCTGTTTTTCCTGCTTCTCCTTCTGCTTCTCATTCTTCTTCTCCTTCTGTTTCTCCTTGTCGTTATTCTGCTATTCCTTCTGTTTCTCTATCTGCTTCTGCATCTTCAGCTTCTTCTGCTACTGCTTCTGCTTCTGCTTCTTCTGTTTCTTCTGCTTCTCTTTCTGCTTCT
>NW_012306044.1:0-2764 GCF_000151885.1 Dipodomys ordii
TACTTCTCCTTCTTCTTCATCTTCTTCTCATGCTGCTTCTTCTTCAACTTCTTCTGTTTCTTCTGTTTCTGCTTCTCCTGCTTCTTCTTCTTCTGCTTCTCCTTCTTCTCCTTCTGCTTCTCCGTCTCATTCTCCTTCTCCTTCAATTCCTCCTTCTTGTGCTTCTCTTTCTGCTTCTTTTTATGCTTCTCCTGCTTCTGATTCTGTTTCTCCTGCTTCTCCTTCTGCTTCTCTTTCTGCTTCTTATTCTGCTTCTGCTCCTCCTACTCCTAATCCTTCTCTTTCTCCCTCTTCTTCTGCTTCTCGTTCTGCTTCTGCTTCTTCTGCTTGTTCGGTTTCTTCTGCTTCTGCTTTTCCAGCTTCTGCTGCTTCTGCTTCTCCTTCTGCTGCAGGTTCTCCTTCTGATTCTTCGGCTTCTTCTGTTTCTTCTGCTTCTGCTTCTCCTGCTACTGCTTCTTCTGCTTCTCTTTCTGCTTCTGCTTCTCCTTCTGCTTCTGCTTCTTCTCCTTCCTATGTTTCTTCTGCTTCTGCTTCTCCTGCTTCTGCTTCTCCTGCTTCTCGTTGTGCTTCTCTTTCTGCTTCTCTTTCTGCTTCTCCTTCTCCTTCTCCTTCTTCTGCTTCTGCTTCTGCTTCTCCTTCTGCTTCAATTTCTCCTTCTGCTTCTCATTCTGCTTCTGCGTCTTCTGTTTCTTCTGCTTCTCCTGCTTCTGCTTCTCCTGCTTCTCCTACTTCTCGTGCTGCTTCTCCTTCTGCGTCTCTTTCTGCTTCTGCTTATCCTTTTGCTTCTCCTACTCCTAATCCTTCTATTTCGCCTTCTCCTTTTCCTTCTTCTGCTTCTCCTGCTTCTCCTTCTGCATCTTCTTCTGCTTCTGCTTCTGCTGCTTCTTCTGCTTCTGGTTCTCCTTCTTCTGCTTCTCCCTCTGATTCTGCTTCTTATGCTTATTATTTTTCTCCTGCTTCTGCTTCTCCTGCTTCTGCTTCTCCTGCTTCTGCTTCTACTGCTTCTCCTTCTCCTTCTCCTTCTTCTCCATCTTCTTCTTCTTCTTCTTCTTCTTCTTCTTCTTCTTCTTCTTCTTCTTCTTCTTCTTCTTCTTCTTCTTCTTCTTCTTCTTCTTCTTCTTCTTCTTGTTCTTCTTCTTCTTCTTCTTCTTCTTCTTCTTCTTCTTCTTCTTCTTCTTCTTCTTCTTCTTCTTCTTCTTCTTCTCTTTCTGCTGCTTCTGCTTTTCCTGCTTCTTCTTCTTCTACTGCTTCTCTTTCTGCTTCTCATTCTGCTTCTGCTTCTTCTTCTACTTCTCCTATTGCTTCTGCGGCTCTTCCTTCTCCTTCTCCTACTTCTCCTTCTACTTCTGCTTCTTCTTCTTCTGCTTCTCCTGCTTCTCCTTCTGCATCTTCTTCTGCTTCTCCTTCTGCTGCTTCTTCTGCTTCTGTTTCTCCTTCTGCTTCTCCTTCTGCTTCTTCTCCTTCTCCTTCTGCTTCTCCTTCTGTTTCTCCTTCTCGTTCTTCTGCTTTTACTTTTGCTTCTCCTTCTGCTTCTGCTGCAACTGCTACTGCTTCTGCTTCTTCTGTTTCTTCCGCTTCTCCTTCTCCTTTTGATTCTCTTTCTGCTTCTGCTTCTCCTTCAGCTTCTCATTCTGCTTCTCCAGATTCTGCTTCTTCTGCTTCTCCTGCTTCTCCTTCTGCTTCAGGTTCTGCTTCTGCTTCTTCGGATTCTTATGCTTCTGGTTCTCCTGCTTCTGCTTCTTCTGCTTCCCCTCCTTGTCTTTCTGCTTCTCCTTCTGTTTCTGCTTCTCCTTCTGCTTCTGCTTCTGCTTCTTGTCCTTCTCCTGTTTCTTCTGCTTCTGCTTCTCCTGCTTCTGCTTCTTCTGCTTTTCCTGCTTCTCTTTCTGCTTCTCCTTCTGCTTCTGCTCCTCCTTCTGCTTCTGCTCCTTCTATTTCTTCTGTTTCTTCTTCTTCTGCTTCTCCCGCTCTGCTTCTTCTGCTTCTCCTGCTTCTCGTTCTGCTTCTCTTCGTCGGCTTCTCTTTCTACTTCTCCTTCTGCTTCTTCTGATTCTGCTTCTTCTCCTTCTGCTTCTCCTTCTGCTTCTTCTTCTTCTGCTTCTCCTGCTACTCCTTCTGCATCTCCTTCTGCTTGTGCTTTTCCTTCTGCTTCTTCTTCTGCTTCTGCTTCTCCTTCTTCTGCTTCTCCGTCTGTTTCTGCTTCTTCTGTTTTTCCTGCTTCTCCTACTGCTTCTCATTCTTCTACTCCTTCTGTTTCTCCTTGTCGTTATTCTGCTATTCCTTCTGCTTCTCTATCTGCTTCTGCATCTTCAGCTTCTTCTGCTACTGCTTCTGCTTCTTCTGTTTCTTCTGCTTCTCTTTCTGCTTCTCCTTCTGCTTTTGCTTCTCTTTGTGCTTCTGCTTCTCCTTCTGGTTCTCCTTCTACTCCAGATTCTGCTTCTTCTGCTTCTCCTTCTGCTTCAGGTTCTGCTTCTTCTTCTTCTGCTTCTATTTCTGCTTCTCCTTCTGTTTCTGCTTCTCTTTCTGCTTCTGCTTCTTATCCTTCTTCTATTTCTTTTGATTCTGCTTCTCCTGCTTCTGCTTCTCCTTCTGTTTCTCCTTATGCTTCTCCTTCTGCTTCTCCTGCTTCTGCTTCTCCTTCTGCTTCTGCTTCTCCTTCTGCATCTTCTTCTGTTTCAATTTCTCCTTCTTCTGCTTTTCATTCTGCTTCTGCTTCTCATGCTTCTGCTTCTTCTGCTTCTCCTTCTGCTTCTCTTTCTGCTTCTGC
>NW_012306045.1:0-2764 GCF_000151885.1 Dipodomys ordii
GCGTCTCTTTCTGCTTCTGCTTATCCTTTTTCTTCTCCTACTCCTAATCCTTCTCTTTCGCCTTCTCCTTCTTCTTCTTCTGCTTCACCTGCTGCTTCTGCTTCTGCTTATTCTACTATTTCTGTTTCTTCTGCTTCTGCTTCAGATTGTGCTTCTTCTGTTTCTCCTGCTTCAGATTATGCTTCTGCTTCTTCGGCTTCTCCTGTTTCTTCTGTTTCTGCTTCTCCTGCTTCTTCTGCTTCTCCTGCTAGTCCTGCTTCTCTTTCCGCTTCATCTTCTGCTTCTGCTTCTCCTTCTGCTTCTGCTTCTGCTCTTCTCCTTCTTCTGTTTCGTTTGCGTCTGTTTCTTCTGCTTCTTCTTCTTCTGTTTCTGCTAATTCTAATTCTGCTTCTCCTTCTCCTCTTTCTGCTTCTTCTTCTTCTTCTTATGCTTATTCTTATTCTACTGCTTATGCTTCTCCTGCTTCTGCTTCTTCTTCTTCTACTGCTTCTTCTTCTTCTTCTTCTTCTTCTTCTTCTTCTTCTTCTTCTTCTTCTTCTTCTTCTTCTTCTTCTTCTTCTTCTTCTTCTTCTTCTTCTCTTTCTTCTGCTTCTGCTTTTCCTGCTTCTTCTGGTTCTACTGCTTCTCTTTCTGCTACTCATTCTGCTTCTCCTTCTGGTTCTGCTTCTCCTATTGCTTCTGCTGCTCTTCCTTCTCTTTCTCCTACTTCTACTTCTTCTTCTGCTTCTGCTTCTTCTGCGTCTCCTGCTTCTCCTTCTGCATCTCCTTCTGCTTGTGCTTGTCCATATGCTTATTCTTCTGTTTCTGCTTCTCCTTCTGCTTCTTCTGCTTCTCCTTCTGATTCTCCTTCTGCTTCTGCTTCGGTTTCTCCTTCTTGTTCTCGTTCTTCTGCTATTCCTTCTGTTTCTCCTTCTGCTTCTGCTGCAAGTGCTACTGCTCTTTCTGTTTCTTCTGCTTCTCCTTCTGGTTTTGATTCTCTTTCCGCTTCTGCTTCTCCTTCAGCTTCTCATTCTGCTTCTCCAGATTCTGCTTCTTCTGCTTCTCCTGCTTCTCCTTCTGCTTCAGGTTCTGCTTCTGCTTCTTCGGATTCTTATGCTTCTGCCTATCCTGCTTCTGCTTCTTCTGCTTCCCATCCTTCTCTTTCTGCTTCTCCTTCTGCTTCTGCTTCTCCTTCTGCTTCTGCTTCTTCTCCTTCTTCTGTTTCTTCTGCTTCTGTTTCTCCTGCTTCTGCTTCTCCTGCTTCTCGTTCTGCTTCTCTCTCTGCTTCTCCTTCTCCTTCTTCTGCTTCTCCTTCTGCTTCTGCTTCTCCTTCTGCTTCTGCTTCAATTTCTCCTTCTGCTTCTCATTCTGCTTCTGCTTCTGTTTCTTCTGCTTCTCCTGCTTCTGCTTCTCCTGGTTCTCCTACTTCTTGTGCTGCTTCTCCTTCTGCGTCTCTTTCTGCTTCTGCTTATCCTTTTGCTTCTCCTACTCCTAATCCTTCTCTTTCGCCTTCTCCGTCTTCTTCTTCTGCTTCTCCTGCTGCTTCTGCTTCTGCTTATTCTGCTATTTCTATTTCTTCTGCTTCGGCTTCAGATTATGCTTCTTCTGTTTCTCCTGCTTCAGATTCTGCTTCTGCTTCTTCGGCTTCTCCTGTTTCTTCTGCTTCTGCTTCTCCTGCTTCTTCTGCTTCTCCTGCTTCTCTTTCTGCTTCTCCTTCTCCTTCTGCTTCTCCTTCTGCTTCTTCTTCTGCTCTTCTCCTTCTTCTATTTCTTTTGCTACTTCTTCTTCTGTTTCTTCTGATTCTACTTCTGCTTCTCCTTCTTCTCCTCTTTCTGCTTCTACTTCTACTTCTACTGATTACCCTGTTTCTCGTTCTACTTCTCCTTCTGTTTCTGCTTCTCTTTTGGCTTCAACTTCTCCTTCTGCTGCTCCTTCTCCTTCTTCTGCTTCTCCCACAGCTTCTGCTTATGCTTCTTTTGCTTATTCTTTTTCTTCTGCTTCTGCTTCTGCTGCTTCTGCTTCTTCTGCTTCTCCTTATGCTTCTCCTTATTCTTCTCCTTATGCTTCTCTCTCTCTCTTTGCTCTCTCTCTTCTTCTTCTTCTTCTTCTTCTTCTTCTTCTTCTTCTTCTTCTTTGTCTTCTTCTTCTTCTTCTTCTTTGTCTTCTTCTTCTTCTTCCTCTTCTTCTTCTTCTTCTTCTTCTTCTTCTTCTTCTTCTTCTTCTTCTTCTTCTTCTTCTTCTTCTTCTTCTTCTTCTTCTTCTTCTTCTTTTTCTTCTTCTTCTTCTTCTGCTTCTTCTTCTTCTCATTCTTCTGCTTCTGCTTTTCCTGCTTCTTCTGCTTCTAATGTTTCTCTTTCTGCTTCTCATTCTGCTTCTGCTTCTCCATCTGCTTCTCCTATTGCTTCTGCTCCCCTTCCTTCTCCTTCTTCTTCTCCTACTTCTGCTTCTCCTTCTGCTTCTGCATCTTCTGTTTCTCCTGCTTCTCCTGCTTCTGCTTCTCCTGCTTCTCCTACTTCTCGTGCTGCTTTTCCTTCTGCTTCTCTTTCTGCTTCTGCTTATCCTTTTGCTTCTCCTACTCCTAATCCTTCTCTCTCGCCTTCTCCGTCTTCTTCTTCTGCTTCTCCTGCTGCTTCTGCTTATTCTACTATTTCTGTTTCTTCTGCTTCTGCTTCAGATTGTGCTTCTTCTGTTTCTCCTTCTGCTTCAGATTCTGCTTCTGCTTCTTCGGCTTCTCCTGTTTCTTCTGCTTCTGCTTCTCCTGCTTCTTCTGCTTCTCCTGCTTCTC
>NW_012306046.1:0-2764 GCF_000151885.1 Dipodomys ordii
AAAAAAAAAAAAAAAAAAAGCAAGACAGATCAACGAATAATTCTCCTAGATACAAAGTCCGGTAGTCAAGAACGAAACACAGGACATGAATTCGGTATGAGCAGCAGAGCAACAATTGCCTCTCATGCCCACATTAGCACATGCCCTTAAGATCACAGATTCATAAGCCAAAGACAAACAGTAATCTGAAAGGCAGTGCTTCATTTCATTCAAGATGAAAAGTAAAATTTTCCAAAGGTAATTCACCACTAGGCACCAGCATAGAAATCAAACATCGAACCAAGAGGACACGGACCCCAGTTAATGAAAACTTTTTACACATAAATCTAAACAAGATCCTGTAAATTCCTAAACACGGAAATATCCAACAAAATCTGTATCCTCCCCCCGCCCCCGCCCCGCCTTCGGGCTTCCATGGAGTCCTGCTCCTAATTATCTCTTTAATATCTCTTTATCTTCCAGCCCCTGCTTCCTGACCGGATGGTGATATCTGAAGCACTCAGCGGCAACCAGACAGCCAGAGGGGAACGCGAGCCATCCATGCAGGTGGCGTAACCGTCCATCCTCACCCACCCCCCCGCAGGCGATTACTCGACCACGACCACGACCTCCGACACCCTCCCCGCACCAAAATCCACAACCCTACCCTCGGAACAAAATAAAACAAATTTGCTTGAATCTCACGCTGCCTTTTGTTTGTAATTGACGCAATAGGCCAAGGGGAGGGATCTCATTTCTGGTGCCTGACCGGGGGCGGAGGGGGGAAGGGGCGGGGGAATTGGAGAGGAGAGAAGAGGGGGCAGAGGGCATCTCAGTGTATCTGTGTGTGTGCGTGCGTGCATCTTTGAGGAAACTCAAAGATCGGACGCGACAGAGCATGTATGTAGTCCAGCCGGACCAATTCACCACGTCTCGGTCTCTTGTCTCTCTGTTTCTGTGTCTCTATTTCTCTCTCTGTGTCTCTCTTTGTCTCTGTCTGTCTGTCTGTCTGTCTGTCTGTCTGTCTGTCTATCTCTCTCTCTCTCTCTCTCGTTTGAATTCTCTCTCCCGCCCGCACGCCCGCCCGCACTCCCTCCCTCCTTTTCCTCTCGACTTGCCAGTCAATCCTGGGGCTTGAGCTACCGTACTGGCGCTCCAACACACAACGGTCCCACTCCGAGCCTGCCTGCCTGCCTGCCTGCCTATGCATGGGCCCCATACTCCAACGAGGCACATCATCATCCCCACCCCACCCCTTCTCTGAAAAGAAGGCAGTCTCTCTCGGGGCCAGCCAGCCTGGGCCGGTTTTCTCAGTCAGTCAGTGCGTGGTTTGTTTGTTCTTTTTTTCCCCCATGCATTTCATGAGAGAAAACTGCAATTCCCAAAACCACCACTAGATGGCGCGCGTTCGCCGTCGACAAGGTGGATGGGGCGGCGGGAGTGGCAAAACACGGGTCGGGTCAGTCACTCACTCAGTCAGTCAGTCCTCACCTACCCGGCAGTGGGGAGTGAGAGTTCTGACATACACATACATATAGGTTGTTATGATTCATTATTATCATCATTTGCTTTTCCTCTGTCGTAGCCATGACGACGGGGAGGGGGGAGGGCCGGGTTTCGACGACCAGCCGACGTGTTGCGGAGGGGGAGGGGGAGGAGTCGCTCGTTCCCTGGATAGATCCGTCTCCCCTCCTCTCCCCCATTCTATCGCTCCCGCCCCCCCCCGCCTTCGGGCTTCCCTGGAGTCCTGCTCCTAATTATCTCTTTAATATCTCTTTATCTTCCAGCCCCTGCTTCCTGACCGGATGGTGATATCTGAAGCACTCAGCGGCAACCAGACAGCCAGAGGGGAACGCGAGCCATCCATGCAGGTGGCGTAACCGTCCATCCTCACCCCCCCCCGCAGGCGATTATTCGACCACGACCACGATCTCCGACCCCCCTCCCCCGCACCAAAATCCACAACCCTACCCTCGGAACAAAATAAAACAAATTTGCTTGAATCTCTCGCTGCCTTTTGTTTGTAATTGACGCAATAGGCGAAGGGGAGGGATCACATTTCTGGTGCCTGACGGGGGGGGAGGGGGGAGGGGGTGGGGGAATTGGAGAAGGGAAAAGAGGGGGCAGAGGGCATCTCAGTGTATCTGTGTGTGTGCGTGCGTGCATCTTTGAGGAAACTCAAAGATCGGACGCGACAGAGCATGTATGTAGTCCAGCCGGACCAATTCACCACGTCTCTGTCTCTTGTCTCTCTGTTTCTGTTTCTCTATTTCTCTCTCTGTGTCTCTCAATTGTCTCTGTCTGTCTGTCTGTCTGTCTGTCTGTCTGTCTGTCTCTCTCTCTCTCTCTCTCTCTCTCGTTTGAATTCTCTCTCCCGACCGCCCGCCCGCCCGCACTCCCTCCCTCCTTTTCCTCTCGACTTGCCAGTCATCCTGGGGCTTGAGCTACTGTACTGGCGCTCCAACACACAACGGTTCCACTCCAAGCCTGCCTGCCTGCCTGCCTGCCTATGCATGGGCCCCATACTCCAACGAGGCACATCATCATCCCCACCCCACCCCTTCTCTGAAAAGAAGGCAGTCTCTCTCGGGGCCAGCCAGCCTGGGCCGGTTTTCTCAGTCAGTCAGTGCGTGATTTGTTTGTTCTTTTTTTCCCCCATGCATTTCATGAGAGAAAACTGCAATTCACAAAACCACCACTAGATGGCGCGCGTTCGCCGTCGACAAGGTGGATGGGGCGGCGGGAGGGGCAAAACACGGGTCGGGTCAGTCACTCACTTAGTCAG
>NW_012306047.1:0-2764 GCF_000151885.1 Dipodomys ordii
CACATCGGGGACACAGTGGGGGACACACTGGGACACATCGGGACACAGTAGCACTCAGTGGGCACACAGCGGGGACACATTGGGGACATAGCGGGGGATATAGGGGGACATTTCGGAACACAGTGGAACACAGCGGGGAAACAGAGGGACATAGCAGTTGAATAACGAGGACACACCAGGGACACAGCGGGTCTCAGCGGGGACATAACGTAGACACAGCGGGATCCAGCGGAGTGTCACAGCGGGGTACAGGGGGTATACACATGTGTACAGCGGGGGCACAACGGGACACAGCGGGGGACATCGGGGTCACAGCGGGTCACAGCGGGACACAGCGGGGACAAAGCAGGGACACAGAGGGTCACAGCGGGGACACAGTGGGGGACACAGCGAGGACACAGCGGGACACAGAGGGATACACAGAGAGGACACAGAATGACACATGGGGACACAGCGGGACACAGCAGGACACAGTGGGGACAGAGCGGGACACAGCGGGGTACCCAGCGGATGACACAGCGGGGGACACAGCGGATGACAGCGGTGACACAGCTGGGGACAGCGGGGACACACCGGGACACAGCTGCGGACAGCGGTGACACAGGAGGGACTCAGCGAGACACAGCGGGGGACACAGCAAGGACACAGCGGAGACACAGGGGGGACACAGCTGGACACAGCGGGACACAGCGGGGACACAGCGGGGTACACAGCAGGGACACATCGGGTCACAGCGGGGACACAGTGGGGGACACAGCAAGGACACAGCGGGACACAGATGGATACAAAGTGAGGACACAGCGTGACACATGGGGACCCAGCGGGGGACCCAGCGAGGACACAGCGGGACACAAATGGGGACACAGCAAGGACACAGCAGGACACAGCATGGAAGAGCGGCACACAGCGGGGGACACAGCCGGGGACACAGCGGGACACAGCAGGGGACACAGCGGGGACACAGCGGGACACAGTGGGGACACAGCGGGACACAGCGGGACACATCGGGCGACACAGCAGGACACTGCGGGGTACACAGCGGGACACAGCGGGACACAGCGGGACACAGCAGGGACACAGCGGGGGACACAGCGGGACACAAAGGGGGACACAGCATTACACAGCGGGGACACAGCGGGACACACCGGGGAACACAGCAGGAAACAGCGGGGTACACAGAGGCAGACACAGCGGTACACATCAGGACACAGCGGGGTCACAGCGGGGACACAGCGGGACACAGTGGGCCACAGCGAGGACACAGAGGCAGACACAGCGGGACACAGCGGGGGACACACCGGGGGAGAGCAGGCACACAGCGGGACACAGCGGGACACAGTGGGACACAGTGGGATACAGCGGGACACACAGCGGGACACAGCAGGACACAGGGGGGGGACACAGCATGGACACAGCGGGTCAAAGCGGGGAAATAGTGGGGGACACAACGGGGAAATAGTGGGGGACACAGCGGGGGACACAGCGGGATACAGAAGGACACAGCACTACACAGCGGGACACAGCGGGGAACACAGCGGGACACAGTGGGGGACACAGCGGGGGACACTGTGGGACACAACGGGGGACACAGCGAGGACACAGCGGGACACAGTGGGGGACACAGCGGGGGACAGCGGGGACACACATGCAGACAGCGGGGACACAACGGGACACAGCGGGGGACAGCGGTGACACAGCGGTACACAGCGGGTACACAGCGGGACACAGCGGGAAAACACCCGGGACACAGCGGGACACACCGGGGACACAGCGGGGACACAACGGGACACAGCCGGGGACATCGGGGACACACCGGGACACAGCGGGACACAGCAGGGACACAGCAGGGACACAGCGGGTCACAGCGGGGACACAGTGGGAGAAACAGCGAGGACACAGCGGGACACAGAGGGATACACAGAGAGGACACAGCATGACACATGGGGACACAGCGGGACACAGCGGGGGACACAGAGAGGACACAGCGGGACACAAATCGGGACACAAATTGGGACACAGCAATGACACAGCGGGACACAGCGGGAAAGAGCGGGACACAGCGGGGGACACAGCCGGGGACACAGCGGGGTACAGCGGCACACAGTGGGGACACAGCGGGGGACACAGCGGGGGACACAACGGGTGACACAGCGGGACACAGTGGGGTACACAAAGGGACACAGCGGGGGACACTGTAGCGGACACAGTGGGACTTATCGGGACACAGCGGGACACAGCGGGGAACACAGCTGGGGACACAGCGGAACACAGCGGTTAAATAGTGGGGGACACAATGGGGGAAACAGCGGGATACAGAAGGACACAGGGAGGACACAGCGGGACACAGAATGACACAGCGGGGACACAGCTGGGGACACAGTGGGACACAGCTCCGGATACAGCGAGGACACAGCAGGGACACTGCGGGACACAGTGGGTCACAGCGGGGAAATAGTGGGGGACACAGCGGAGGACACAGCGGGATACAGAAGGACACAGCGAGGCCACAGCGGGGACATAGGGTGACACTGTGGGACACAGTGGGACACAGCGGGGACACAGAGGGACATAGAGGTTACACAGCCAGGACACACCAGGGACACAGCGGAACACAGCAGGGACACAGCGGGGACACAGCGGGACACAGCAGGACCCAGCGGGGACACAGCGGGGACACAGTGGGATGCAGCGGGAGACACAGAGGCGGACACAGCAGGACACAGAGGGACACAGCGGGAGACAGCGGGACACAGCAGGGACACAG
>NW_012306048.1:0-2764 GCF_000151885.1 Dipodomys ordii
TGCCGGTATTTTTTTTGTGAATACGCTTGTCCCAACGAATACACCTGTGGTGGACAGTAGGTGTTATCTTCGTTGTCAACAGGGTCACAACCAGGTAAGTGCTGGGGTTCACTTTTTGTTTTCAGTAGTTTCTCCTGGGGTTCTCTGTGTGTGTCTCTGTTGTACTTTAGTGGTTCACTTCGGGACAGAGCTGTGACACAGCGGGGTCAAAGCGGGACACAGTGGGGGTCAGAGCGGTATACAGTGGGGGTCTCAGTTGGACTCAGCTTGGGGACACATCAAAGGACACAGTGGGTGACACAGCGGGGGGATTTATTTTTATTTCAGCAGGGGACACAGCGAGGTCACAGCAGGACACAGCGGGGGACACAGCAGGACACAGCGGGGGACACAGAGGCAGACACAGCGGTATACATCGTGACACAGTGGGGACACAGCGGGACACAGCGGGACACAGCGGGGACTCAGCAGGACACAGCGGGGAAAAAGCAGGGACACAGCGGGGGACACAGTGGGTCACAGCAGGGACACAGAGGGACTCAGCGGTTACACAGCGAGGACACACCAGTGACACAGCGGGACACAGCGGAGACAAAGCGGAGACACAGTGAGACACAGCGAGGACACAGCGGGACTCAGCGTAGGACACAGCGTGTGACAGCAGTGACACACCGGCGAACAGCAGGGACATAGAGGGACACAGCGGGACACAGCTGGGGACACAGCGGGGGACTCAGCGGGACACAGCTGGGGACACAGCGAGGACACAGCGGGACACAGCGGGGGACACAGCGGGGGACAGCGGGGACCAATATGCAGACAGCGGGGACACAACGGGACACAGCGGGGGACATAGGGGACACAGCGGGACACAGCGGGACCCAGCGGTACACAGCAGGGTCACAGAAGGGGACACAGCGGGGACACAGCGGGACACAGCGGGACACATCAGGCGACAGAGCGGGACACTGCGTGGTACACAGCGGGACACAGTGGGACACAAAGGGACACAGCAGGGACACAGCGGGGGACACAGCAGGGACACATCGGGTCACAGCAGGGACACAGTGGGGGACACAGCAAGGACACAGCGGGACACAGAGGGATACACAGCGAGGACACAACGTGACACATGGGGACACAGCGGGACACAGCGGAGGACCCAGCGAGGACACAGCAGGAAACTAATGGGGACACAGCAAGGACACTGCAGGACACAGCATGAAAGAGCAAGACACAGCGGGGGAAACAGCCGGGGACACAGCGGGACACAGCAGGGGACACAGCAGGGACACAGCGGAACACAGTGGGGCCACAGCGGGACACAGCGGGACACATCGGGCGACACAGCAGGACACTGTGGGGTACACAGCACGATACAGCGGGACACAAAGGGACACAGCAGGGACACAGCGGGGGACACAGCGAGGACACAGTGGGACACAAATGGGGACACAGCAAGGACACAGCAGGACACAGCGTGAAAGAGCGGGACACAGCGGGGGACACAGCCGGGGACACAGCGGGACACATCAGGGGACACAGTGGGGACACAGCAGAAGACACAGCAGGACACAGAGGGGAACAAAGTGGGCACACAGCGGGACACAGTGGGACACAGCGGGGTACACAGCGGGACACAGCGGGGACACAGCAGGGGCACAATGGGAAACAGTGGGACACAGCGGGGGACAAAGCGGGACACAGAGGTACACAGCGAGGGACACAGTGGGGACAAACCGGGGAACAACGGGGACACAGCGGGGCACAGCTGGGACACAGCGAGGACACAGCAGGACACAGCGGGGACACAGCGAGTACACAGCGGGACACAGTCGGACACAGCAGGACACAGAGGGGAACACAGCGGGGGACACAGCGGGACAGAGCGGGACACAGCGGGGTACACAGTGGGACACATCGGGGATACAGCAGGGACACAATGGGACACAGCGGGGGACAGAGCAGGATATAGCGGGGGACACAGCGGGACACAGCGGGGACACAGCGGAACAGAGTGGGGAACATAGCGGGATATAGCAGGGGACACAACGAGGACAAAGCGGGACACAGAGGGACACAGCAGGGGACACAGCAAGGCCACAGCGGGACACAGCGGGACACAGTGGGGACATAGCGGGGGACACAGTGGGACACAGCGGGGGACACAGCGGGACAAAGCGGGACACAGTGGAGACAGAGTGGGACACAGCGGGGACACAACGTGGGACACAGCGGGGGACACAGCGGGGACACAGTGGGGACACAGCGGGACACACCGGGGATACAGCGGGGGACCCAGCGAGGACACAGCGGGACACAAATGGGGACACAGCAAGGACTCAGCGGGGCACAGCATGAAAGAGCGGGACACAGCAGGGGACACAGCCGGGGACACAGCGGGACACAGCAGGGGACACAGCGGGGACACAGCAGGACACAGTGGGGACACAGCGGGACTCAGCGGGACACATCGGGCGACACAGCAGGACACTGCAGGGTACACAGCGGGACACAGCGGGACACAAAGGGACACAGCAGGGACACATCGGGGGACACAGCGGGACACAAAGTGGGACACAGCGTTACACAGCGGGGACACATCGGGACACAGCGGGAACACAGCAGGGGACACAGCAGGACACAGAGGGGAAAAAAGGGGGCACACAGTGGGACACAGTGGGACACAGCGGGGTACACAGCGGGACACAGCGGGGACACAGCAGGGGCACAGTGGGAAACAGCGGGAAACAGCGGGGGACAA
>NW_012306049.1:0-2764 GCF_000151885.1 Dipodomys ordii
TCCCCTGGGTCCTCTCTGTGTCCCCCGCTGTGTCTGCTCTGTTCCCCACTGTGTCTCCCGTTTGTCCTGCTGTGTCCCGCTGTGTCCCGCTGTGTCCCGCTGTGTCCCCCACTGTGTCCCGTTGTATCAACAGCTGTGTACCCCGCTGTGTCCCACTGTGTACTGCTGTATCGACGCTGTGTCCCGCTGAGTCTGCTGTGTCTCTCTCTGTGTTCCCCACTGTGTCCCGCTGTGTCTCCCGCTGTGTCCCTTGCTGTGTCTCCCGCTGTGTCCCGCTGTGTCCCCTGCTGTGTCCTTGCTGTGTCCCCGCTGGGTCCCGCTGGGTCCCACAGGGCCCCCGCTGAATCCGGTTGTTTCACCGCTGTGTCCCACTGTGTCCCCACTCTATCGACGCTGTGTCCCGCTGGGTCCCGCTGTGTCCTCTCTTTGTTCCCCGCTGTGTCCCGCTGTGTCCCCCGCTGTGTTTCTCGCTGTGTCCCGCTGTGTCCCCGGCTGTGTCCGGCTGTGTCCCGCTGTGTCCCCCGCTGTGTCCTTGCTGTGTCCCCACTGTGTCCCGCTGTGTCCCGCAGTGTCCCCAGCTGTGTCCCGCTGTGTCACCGCTGTGTCCCGCTTTGTCCTCGCTGTATCCCCCGCTGTGTCCCGCTTTGTGCCTGCTGTGTACCCCGCTGTGTCCCTCTGTGTCCCCCGCTGTGTCCCGCTGTCTCCCCTGCTGTGTCCCCACTGTGTCACGCTGTGTTTCGCTGTGTCCGGCTGTGTCCTCGCTCTGTCTCCCTCAGTGTCCAGCTGTGTCCTCCCTGTGTCCCACGCTGTGTCCCACTGAGTCCCCTGCTGTGTCCCGCTGTGTCCCGCTGTGTCCCGCTCTGTCCCATCAGTGTCCCTCTGTGTCCAGCTCTGTCCCCGTTGTGTGTCGGCTGTGCCCCGCTGTGTACCCTTCTGTGTCCAGCTGTGTCCCCTCTGTGTCCCGCTGTGTCCCTTCTCTGTCCCCCGCTTTCCACGGCTGTGTCCCCCGGCTGTGTCCCGCAGTGTCCCCGCTGTGTCCCGCTGTGTCCTACTGTGTCCCGTGGTGTCCCGCTTTTTCCCCTCTATGTCCCCTGCTGAGTCCCCTCTGTGTCCCCGCTGTGTCCAGCTGTGTCCTCGCTGTGTCCTCCGCTGTCTCCCGCTTTGTCCCACGCTGTGTCCTACTGTGTCCCACTGTGTCCCTGCTGTGTCCCCTGCTGTGTCCTGCTGTGTCCCGCTGTGTCCCCCGCTGTGTCCTGCTGGGTCCCGCTGTATCCCCGCTGTGTCCCTGCTGTGTCCGGCTGTGTCCCCGCAGGTTCACCGCTGTTTCACGCTTTTCCTGCTGTGTTCCGTGGTGTCCTGCTTTGTCCCCCGCTGTGTCCCGCTGTGTCCACTGCTGGGTCCGCGCTGGGTCCCGCTGTGTCTCGCTGTTTCCCGCTGTGTCCTCGCATTGTCCCATGCTGTGTTCTGCTGTGTCCTCCCTGTGTCCCCCGCTGTGTCCTGCTGTGTCCCCTGCTGTGCCCCGCAGTGTCCTGCTGTGTCCCGCTGTGTCCTCGCTGTGTCCCACTGTGTCCCCCCTGTTTCCCCGCTGGGTCCTGCTGTGTCCCGCTGTGTCCCGCTGTGTCCCCCGCTGTGCCCCGCAGTGTCCCGCTGTGTCCCGCTGGGTCCCCCACTGTGTCCCACTGTGTCCCCCTCTGTGCCCCGCAGTGTCCCGCTGTGTCCCGCTCTGTCCCCCACTGTGTCCCCCCCTGAGTCCTCTATGTGTCGCCGCTGTGTCCCGCTTTGTCCTCGCTGTGTCCCCTGCTGTCTCCCGCTTTGTCCCACGCTGTGTCCCACTGTGTCCCGCTGTGTCCTCGCTGTGTCCCCTGCTGTGTCCTGCTGTGTTCCCGCTGTGTCCCAAGCTGTGTCCCGCTGTGTACCGCTGTGTGCCCCGCTGTGTCCCACTATGTTCCCGCAGTGTCCCCGCTGTGTCCCCGCTGTGTCCTCGCTGTGTTCCCCGCTGTGTCCCTCGCTTTGTCTCGCTGTGTCTACTGCTGTGTCCCCACTGTGTCCCGCTGTGTCTTGCTGTGTCCCGCTGTGTCTTGCTGTGTCCCGCGCTGTGTTCTGGTGTGTCCTCGCTGTGTTCTGCTGTGCCCTCGCGGTGTCCCCCGCTGTGTCCCGTTGTGTCCCCAGCTGTGTACCCCACTGTGTCCCGCTGTGTCCCCACTGTATCGACGCTGTGTCCCGCTGGGTCCCGCTGTGTCCTCCCTGTGTTCCCCACTGTGTCCCGCTATGAACCCCTCTGTGTCCCTCGCTGTGACCCGCTGTGTCCCGCTGTGTACTGCTGTGTCCCCCGCTGTGTCCCACTGTGTCCCCGCTGTGTCCCAATGTGTCCACGCTTTGTCCCGCGCTGGGTCCCCCCTGTTTCCCCCTCTGTGTCCCGCTGTGTCCGGCTGTGTCCCCCGCTGTGTCCCCCGAAGTGTCAGCGCTTTGTCCCGCTGTGTCCTCGCCGTGTCCCCCGCTGTCTCCAGCTCTGTACCCCGCTGTGTCTCAAGCTTTGTCCCCGCTGTGTCCCACTGTGTCCCGCTGTGTCCCGCTGTGCGCCCACTGTGTCCCGTTGTGTTCACAGCTGTGTATCACGCTGTGTAATGCTGTGTCCCAGCTGTATCGACGCTGTGTACGGCTGGGTCCCGCTGTGTCCTTGCTGTGTTCCCCGCTGGGTCCTGCTGTGTCCCCCCTGTGTGCCCCGCTGTGTCCCACTGTGTCCCGCTGTGTCCCCCGCTGTGTC
>NW_012306050.1:0-2764 GCF_000151885.1 Dipodomys ordii
TGCTGTCCCCCGCTGTGTCCCCCATTGTGTGCCGCTGTGTCCCGCTATGTCCCCCGCTTCATCCCGCTTTGTCCCCCGCTGTGTTCCGCTGTTTCCCGCTGTGTCCTCGCTGTGTCCCGTGGTGTCTCACTTTGTCCCCGCTGTGTCCCCAGCTGTGTGCCCGCTGTGTCCCGCTGTGTACCCCGCAGTGTCCAGCTGTGTCACCGCTGTGTCCCGCTGTGGCCCATCTCTGTCTCAGCTGTACCCCGCTGTGTCCCCCGCTGTGTTCCGCTGTGTCCCGCTGTGTCCCCCGCTTTGTCCTGCTGTGTCTCCGCAGTGTCCCTGCTGTGTCCCGCTGTGTCACACTGTGTCCCGTGGTGTCCCACTTTGTCCCCCGCTGTGTCCCCCGCTGTGTCCCCCGCTGAGTCCCCTCTGTTTCGACGCTGTGTCCCGCTGTTTCCCGCTGTGACCTCGCTGTGTTCCCCGCTGTGTCCCGCTGTGTCCCCCGTTGTGTCCACCGCTGTGTTCTCACTGTGTCCCCCACTGTGTCCCGCTGTGTCCTCGATGTGTCCCCCGCTGTGTCCCGCTGTGTCTCCCGCTGTGTCCCGTTGTGTCCGACTGTGTCCCGCTCTGTCCCCACTGTGTCCCGCTGTGTCCCGCTGTGTCCCCGCTGTGTGCCCGCTGTGTCCCGCTGTGTACCCCGCTGTGTCCAGCTGTGTCCTTTTGTGTCACACTGTTTCTCTCTGTGTCCCTGCTGTGTCCCTCTGTGTACCCCGCTGTGTCCAGCTTTTTCCCCGCTGTGTCTCGCTGTGTCCCATGCTCTGTCCCACACTGTGTCCCGCAGTGTCCCCCGCTGTGTCCCGCTGTGTCCCCCGCTGTCTCCCACTTTGTCCCACGCTGTGTCCCGCTCTATCCCGCTGTGTCCTCGCTCTGTCCCCCGCTGTGTCCCGCTGTGTCCCCGCTGTGTCCCAAGCTGTGTCCCGCTGTGTTCCGCTGTGTCCTCGCTGTGTCCCCTGCTGTGTCCCATTGTGTCCCCAGCTGTGTACCCCGCTGTGTCCCGCTGTGTGCCCGCTGTATCGACGCTGTGTCCCGCTGGGTCCCGCTGTGTGCCCCACTGTGAACCTCTGTGTCCCCAACTGTGTACCCTGCTGTGTAACGCTGTGTCCCGGCTGTATCGACGCTGTGTCCCGCTGGGTCCCGCTGGGTCCTGCTGTGTCCCGCTGTGTAACCCGCTGTGTCCCGCTATGTTCCCGCACTGTCCCCACTGTGTCCCGCTGTGTCCCACTGTGTCCCGTGGTGTCCCAGTTTGTCCCCGCTGTGTCTCGCTGTGTCCCACGCTCTGTCCCACACTGTGTCCCGCAGTGTCCCCCGCTGTGTCCCGCAGTGTTCCCTGCTGTGTCCTGCTGTGTCCCCCGCTGTGTCCCACTGTGTCCCCCGCTGAGTCCCCGCTGTGTCACCGCTGTGTCCCGCTGTTTCCTCGCTGAGTCCCCTGCTGTCTCCCTTTCTGTCCCCCGCTGTGTCTCACGCTTTGTCCCCGCTGTGTCCCACTGTGTCCAGCTGTGTCCCGCTGTGCCCCCACTGTGTCCCCGCTGTGTCCCTGCTGTGTCCCTGCTGTGTCGCCGCTGTGTCCCGCTGTGTCCTGCTGTGTCCTCGCTGTGTCCCACGCTGTGTTCCGCTGTGTCCCCCGCTGTGTCCCGCTGTGTTCCCGCTATGTCCCGCTGTGTCCTCGTTGTGTCCCCAGCTGTGTACCCCACTGTGTCCTGCTGTGTCCCTGCTGTATCGACGCTGGGTCCCGCTGGGTCCCGCTGTGTCCTCCCTTTGTCCCCCGCTGTGTCCCGCTGTGTCCGGGAACTGGGGTCCCGCTGTGTCTACTGGTGTGTCCCCGCTGTATCCTGCTGTGTCCACCTGGGTTTCTGCTGTATCCACGCTGGGTCCCGCTGGTCCTGCTCTGTCATCCCTGTGTCCCCGCTGTGTCCCGCTGTGTCCACCGCTGTGTCTCTGCTGTGTCCCGGCTGTGTCCAGCTTTGTCCCCGCTGTGTCTCGCTGTGTCCCACGCTCTGTCCCACACTGTGTCCCCGAAGTGTCCCCCGCTGTGTCCCGCAGTGTCCCCCGCTGTGTCCCACTGTGTCCCCCACTGAGTCCCCGCTGTGTCACCGCTGTGTCCCGCTGTTTCCTCGCTGTGTCCCCTGCTGTTTCCCTCTCTGTCCCTCGCTGTGTCTCACGCTTTGTCCCCGCTGTGTCCCACTGTGTCCTGCTGTGTCCCGCTGTGACCCCACTGTGTCCCGTTGTGTCCACAGTGTGTACCACGCTGTGTAACGCTGCCTCCCCGCTGTATCGACGCTGTGTCCCGTTGTGTCCCGCTGTGTCCCCGCTGTGTCCCCTGTTGTGTCCCGCTGTGTCCTCACTGGGTAGCCCACTGTGTCCCGCTGTGCCCCCCGCTGTCCCCCGCTGTTTCCCGCTGTGTCCCGCTGTGTCCCGCTGTGTAACACTGTGTCCCGTGGTGTCCCACTTTGTCCCACGCTGTGTCCCCAGCTGCGTCCCCTCTGTGTCGCCGCTGTGTCCCCTCTCTGTCCTCTGCTGTCCCCCGCTGTGTCCCCCGCTGTGTCCCACACTGTGACCCGCTGTGTCCCGCTGTGTCCCCCGCAGTGTCCCCACTGTGTGCCCCCTGTGTCCCACTGTGTACCCTGCTGTGTCCAGCTGTGTTCCCGCTGTGTCCCGCTGTGACCCGCTGTGTTCCCAGCTGTGTCCCGCAGTGTACCCCTCTGTGTCCCCCTCTTGAGAACTA
>NW_012306051.1:0-2764 GCF_000151885.1 Dipodomys ordii
CCTCACTGGGTCCCCCACTGTGTCCCGCTGTGTCCCCCACTGTGTCCCACTGAGTCCGGCTATGTCCATCTATGTCCCCGCTGTGTCCCTCTGGGTCCCGCTGTGTCCCCGCTGTGTGCCTGCTGTGTCCCGCTGTGTCCCACTGTGTCCCCGCTGTGTCCCGCTGTGTCCCGCTGTGTGCCCGCTGTGTGCCCGCTGTGTCCCGCTGTGTACCCCGCTGTGTCCAGCTGTGTCACCGCTTTGTCTCGCTGTGGCCACTCTCTGTCTCTGCTGTCCCCCGCTGTGTGCCCCGCTGTGGCCCGCTGTGTCCCGCTGTGTCCCCCGCTTTCTCCTTCTGTGTCCCGCAGTGTCCCCGCTGTGTCCCGCTGTGTAACACTGTGTCCCGTGGTGTCCCACTTTGTCCCACGCTGTGTCCCCCGGTGAGTCCCCTCTGTGTCGCCGCTGTGTCCCCCCGTGTCCTCGCTGTGTCCCCCGCTGTCTCCCGCTTTGACTCCTACTGTGTTCCGCTGTGTCCCCCTGTGTCCCCGCTGTGTCCCCAGCTGTGTCCCGCTGTGTCCCGCTGTGTACCCCGCTGTGTCCTGCTATGTTCCCGCAGTGTCCCCGCTGTGTCCCGCTGTGTCCCGCTGTGTCCTTGCTGTGTCCCCAGCTGTGTACCCCACTGTGTCCCGCTGTGTCCCTGCTGTATCGACGCTGGGTCCCGCTGGGTCCCGCTGTGTCCTCACTTTGTCCAACGCTGTGTCCCGCTGTGTCTACTGCTGTGTCCCCGCTGTGTCCTGCTGGGTCCAGCTGGGTCCCTGCTGTATCCACGCTGGGTCCCGCTGGGTCCTGGTCAATCATCCCTGTGTCCCCCGCTGTGTAACGCTCTGTCCCCCGCTGTGTTTCTGCTGTGTCCCCGCTGTGTCCCGCTTTGTCCCGCTGTATACTGCTGTGTCCCCCGCTGAATCACGCTGTGTCCCAATGTGTCCCAATGTGTCCTCGCTCTGTCCCCCGCTGTGTCCCGCTGTGTCCTCCCTGTGTCCCCCGCGGTGTCCCGCTGTGTCCCGCTGTGTCCCCCGCTGTGTCCCCCGCTATGTCCCGCTGTGTCCCCCGCTGTGTCCCACTGTGTCCTTGCTGTGTCCCATGCTGTGTACCGCTGTGTCCTTGCTGTGTCCCCCGCTGTGTCCCACTGTGTCCTGCTGTGTCACGCTGTTTCCCCACTGCGTCCCCGCTGTGTCCCTCTGTGTACCCCGTTGTGACCAGCTTTGTCCCCGCTGTGTCTCGCTGTGTCCCACGCTCTGTCCCCCACTGTGTCCCGCTCTGTCCCCCTCTGTGTCCCGCTGTGTCCCCCGCTGTGTCCCACTGTGTCCATGCAGTATCACTGCTGTTTCATGCTGTGTCCCGCTGTGTTCCGTGGTGTCCCTCTTTGTCTCCCGCTGTGTCCCCCGCTGTGTCCTGCTGTGTCCGACTGTGTCCCGCTCTGTCCCCGCTGTGTCCCGCTGTGTCGAGCTTTGTCCCCGCTGTGTGCCCGCTGTGTCCCGCTGTGTCCCCCGCTTTGTCCTGCTGTGTCCCCGCAGTGTCCCGCTGTGTCCCACTGTGTCACACTGTGTCCCGTGGTGTCCCTCTTTGTCCCCCGCTGTGTCCACCGCTGAGTCCCCTCTTTGTGGCCGCTGTGTCCTGCTGTGTCCTCGCTGTGTCCCCCGCTGTCTCCCGCTTTGTCCCCCGCTGTGTCCCCGCTGTGTCACGCTATGTCCTCGCTGTTTCCCCCGCTGTGTCCTGCTGTGTCCCCGCTATGTCCCCAGCTGTGTCCCGCTGTGTCCCGCTGTGTACCCCGCTGTGTCCCGCTATGTTCCCGCAGTGTCCCGCTGTGTCCCGCTGTGTCCTCGCTTTGTCCCCCGCTGTGTCCTGTTGTGTCCCCAGCTGTGTACCTCGCTGTATCCCGCTGTGTCCACGCTGTATCGACGCTGGGTCCCACTGGGTCCCGCTGTGTCCTCCCTGTGTCCCCAGCTATGTCCCGCCATGTCTGCCACTGTGTCCCGCTGTGTCTACTGCTTTGTCCCCGCTGTGTCCCGCTGTGTCCCGCTGTGTCCTCGCTGTGTCCCCCGCTGTCTCCCGCTTTGTCCCCCGCTTTGTTCCGCTGTGTCACGCTGTGTCCTCCCTGTGTCCCCCGCTGTATCCCGCTGTGTCCCCGCTATGTCCCCAGCTGTGTCCCGCTGTGTTCCGCTGTGTCCCCCGCTGTGTCCAGCTATGTTCCCGCAGTGTCCCGCTGTGTCCCGCTGTGTCCTCACTGTGTCCCCCGCTGTGTCCCGTTGTGTCCCCAGCTGTGTACCTCGCTGTGTCCCGCTGTGTCCCCGCTGTATCGACGCTGGGTCCCACTGGGTCCCGCTGTGTCCTCCCTGTGTCCCCAGCTATGTCCCGCCGTGTCCGCCAGTGTGTCCCGCTGTGTCTACTGCTTTGTCGCCGCTGTGTCCCGCTGTGTCCCGCTGTGTCCTCGCTGTGTCCCACGCTGTGTTATGCTGTGGCCTCGCTTTTTTCCTCGCTGTGTCCCGCTGTGTACCCCTCTGTGTCCCCCACTGTTTCCCGCTGTGTCCCCTGCTGTATTCCTGCTGTGTCCCCGCTGTGTCCCGCTGTGTCCCGCTGTGTACTGCTGCGTCCCCCGCTGAGTCCCGCTGTGTCCCCGCTGTGTCCCAATGTGTCCTCGCTCTGTCCCCCGCTGTGTACCGCTGTGTCCTTCCTGTGTCCCCCGCTGTGTGCCGCTGTGTCCCCCGCTGTGTCCCCCGCTATGTCC
>NW_012306052.1:0-2764 GCF_000151885.1 Dipodomys ordii
TTGTTGGTGGTGGTGGAGGAGGAGGAGGACGAGAAGGAGAAGGTGAAACAAAAGCAGAAGCAGTAGAAGCAGAAGAAGCAGAAGAAGAGAAGCCGAAGCAGAAGAAAAAGAATAAGCAAAAGAAGCAGAATCAGAGGGAGAAACAGAAGTAGGAGAAGGAGAAGGAGAAGGAAGGGCAGCAGAAGCAATAGGAAAAGCAGAAGGAGAAGCAGAAGCAGAATGAGAACCAAAAAGAGAGGCAGTAGAAGCAGCAACACCAGGAGAAGCAGAAGAAAGAGAAGAAGAAGAAGAAGAAGAAGAAGAAGAAGAAGAAGAAGAAGAAGAAGAAGAAGAAGAAGAAGAAGAAGAAGAAGAAGAAGAAGAAGAAGAAGAAGGAGGAGGAGGAGGAGAAGCTTAAGGGGAACCATAAGGAAAAGCATAAGGAGAAGTATAAGGAGAAGCAGTAGATGCAGGAGAAGCAGAAGAAATAGAATAAGCAAAAGAAGCAGAAGCATAAGCAGTGGGAGAAGCAGAAGAAGGAGAAGGAGAAGGAGCAGAAGAAGGAGAAACAGAAGCAGAAAGAGAAGCAGAAACAGAAGGAGAACAAAAGGAGAAGCAGGAGAATCAGAAGAAGCAGAAGTAGAAACAGAAAGAGAAGTAGAAGAAGGAGAAGCAGAAGTAGAATCAGAAGTAACAGAAGAAGAAGAAGAAACAGAAGCAAAAGAAACAGAAGAAGGAGAAGAGCAGAAGCAGAAGCAGAAGGAAAAGCAGAAGCAGAAGGAGAAGCAGAAAGAGAAGCAGGAGAAGCTGAAGAAGCAGGAGAAGCAGAAGCAGAAGTAACAGGAGAATCCGAAGAAGCAGAAGCAGAATCTGAAGCAGAAGGAGAAACAGAAGAAGCACAATCTGAAGCAGAAGCAGAAGAAACAGAAATAGTAGAATAAGCAGAAGCAGAAGCACCAGGAGAAGCAGAAGAAGAAGAAGGAGAAGGCGAAAGAGAAGGATTAGGAGTAGGAGAAGCAAAAGGATAAGCAGAAGCAGAAAGAGACGCAGAAGGAGAAGCAGCACGAGAAGTAGGTGTAGCTGGAGAACCAGAAGCAGGAGAAGCAGAAGAAACAGAAGACGCAGAAGCAGAATGAGAAGTAGAAGGAGAAATTGAAGCAGAAGCAGAAGAAGCAGAAGCAAAAGGAGAAGCAGAAGAAGGAGAAGGAGAAGGAGAAGCAGAAAGAGAAGCAGAAAGAGAAGCAGAACGAGAAGCAGGAGAAGCAGAAGCAGGAGAAGCAGAAGCAGAAGAAGCAGAAGAAGGACAAGAAGCAGAAGCAGAAGGAGAAGCAGAAACAGAAGGAAAAGCAGAAAGAGAAGAAGGAGAAGCAGAAGAAGCAGCAGCACGAGAAGCAGAAGAAGCAGCAGCCGAAGAAGCAGAAGCAGAATCTGACGCAGAAGGAGAAACAGAAGAAGCATAATCTGAAGCAGAAGCAGAAGAAACAGAAATAGTAGAATAAGCAGAAGCAGAAGCACCAGAAGAAGCAGGAAAAGAAGAAGGAGAAGGCGAAAGAGAAGGATTAGGAGTAGGAGAAGCAAAAGGATAAGCAACAGAAAGAGACGCAGAAGGAGAAGCAGCATGAGAAGTAGGAGAAACAGGAGAAGCAGAAGAAACAGAAGACGCAGAAGCAGAATGAGAATCAGAAGGAGAAATTGAAGCAGAAGCAGAAGGAGAAGCAAAAGCAGAAGGAGAAGCCGAAGATGGAGAAGGAGAAGGAGAAGCAGAAAAAGAAGCAGAACGAGAAGCAGGAGAAGCAGAAGCAGGAGAAGCAGAAACAGAAAAAACAGAAGAGGAGAAGAAGCAGAAGCAGAAGGAGAAGCAGAAACAGAAGGAAAAGCAGAAAGAGAAGCAGGAGAAGCAGAAGAAGCAGCAGCAGGAGACGCAGAAGAAGCAGAATCTGGAGAAGCAGAAGGAGAAGCAGAAGCACAAAGAGAAGCAAAAGCAGAAGGAGAGCAGAAGGAGAAGCAGAAGAAACAGAAGAAGCAGAGGCAGTAGCAGAAGTAGCAGAAGAGGCAGAAGCAGAAGGAGAAGCAGAAGGAAAAGCAGAAGAACGAGAAAGAGAAGGAGAAACAGAAGGAGAAGCCGAAAGAGAAGAAGCAGAAACAGAAGCAGAAGTAGAAGCAGAAGCAGAAGGAGAAGCAGCAGAAGACGTAAAACCAGAAATTCAGGCAGGAGAAACAGAAGAAGCAGAAGCAGAAGAAGAAGCAAAAAGAGAAGCAGAAGGAGAAGTAGAAGAAGCAGCAGAAGGAGAAGCAGCAGAAGAAGCAGAAAAACAAGCAGGAGAAGCAGAAGCAGAAAGAGAAGTAGAAGCAGAAGAAGCAGAAGAAGCAGAAGCAGAAGAAGAAGCAGTAGAAGCATAAGAAGCAGAAGCAGCAGAAGCAGAAGCAGAAGAAAAAGAAGAAGCATGAGAAGCAGAAGCAGAAGCAGAGGGAGAAACAGAAGAAGGAGAAGGAGCAGCAGAAGGTGAAGCAGAAGGAGATGAAGAAGCAGAAAGAAAAGCAGAAACAAAAGGAGAAGAAGAAGGATTAGTTGGAGAATCAGAAGAAGCAGAAGCAGAAAGAGAAGCAGAAGAAGGAGAAGCAGAAGCAGAAGCAGAGGAAAGGAAGGAGAAGCAGAAGAAGCGGGAGAAGCAGAAGAAGAAGAAGAAGAAGAAACAGAAGAAGGAGAAGGAGCAGAAGGAGAAGCAGAAGCAGAAGGAGAAGCAGAAAGAGAAGCAGAAGGAGCACTAGCAGGAGAAGCAGAAGC
>NW_012306053.1:0-2764 GCF_000151885.1 Dipodomys ordii
TTCTCCTTCTCTTTCAGCTTCTGCTTCTACTTCTTCTGATTCTCCAAATTATCCTTCTTCTTCTCCTTCTGTGTCTGCTTCTCTTTTTGCTTCTGCATCTCCTTCTGCTTCACCTTCTGCTGCTCTTTCTCCTTCTTCTGTTTTTCCCTCTGCTTCTGCTTCTTATGCTTCTTCTTTAGCTTCTGCTTCTGCTTCTCCTGCTTCTGCTTCTTATGCTTCTACTGCTTCTTCTTCTCTTTCTGCTTCTGCTTCTCCTGCTTGTTTTTCTGATTCTTCTGCTGCTTCTCCTTCTGCTGCTTCTTCTACTTCTCCTTCTGCTTCTCTTTTTGCTTCTCCTTCTGCTTCTGCTTCTCCTTCTGCTTCTGCTCTTCTTCTTCTGTTTTTTTGCTTCTGTTTCTTCTTCAGTTTCTTCTGATTCTACTTCTGCTTCTCCTTCTTCTCCTCTTTCTGCTTCTACTTCTGCTTCTTCTGATTCTCCTGCTTCTACTTCTTGTTCTCCTTCTGTTTCTGCTTCTCTTTCTGCTTCTGCTTCTCCTTCTGCTGCTCCTTCTCCTTCTTCTTCTTCTGCTTCTCCTCTGCTTCTTCTTCTGCTTCTTCTTCTTTTTCTGTTTCTTCTTCTTCTTCTTCAGCTTCTGCTTCTTCTGCTTCTCCTTTTGCTTCTGCTTCTCCGTCTGTTTCTGCTTCTGCTCTTCTCCTTCTTCTCTTTCTTCTGCTTCTGCTTCTCCTGCTTCTTCTTCTTCTGCTTCTCCTACTTTTCTTTCTGCTTCTCCGTCTCATTCTCCTTCTCCTTCAATTTCTCCTTCTTGTGCTTCTCATTCTGCTTCTGCTTATGCTTCTCCTGCTTCTGCTTCTTCTGTTACTCCTTCTGCTTCTCCTTCTGCTTCTCTTTCTGCTTCTGATTCTCCTTCTGCTCCTCCTACTCCTAATCCTTCTCTTTCTCCTTCTTCTTCTTCTGCTTCTCGTTCTACTTCTGCTTCTTCTGCTTGTTCTGTTTCTTCTGCTCTGCTTTTCCAGCTTCTGCTGCTTCTGCTTCTCCTTCTGCTTCAGATTCTCCTTCTGATTCTTCGGCTTCTCCTGTTTCTTCTGCTTCTGCTTCTCCTGCTACTGCTTCTTCTGCTTCTCTTTCTGCTTCTCCTTCTGCTTCTGCTTCTCCTTCTGCTCCTTCTTCTGTTTCTTCTTCTTCTTCTGCTTCTCCCGCTTCTGCTTCTTCTGCTTCTCCTGCTTGTCCTTCTCCTTCTGCTTCTCCTTCTCCTTCTTCTGCTTCTCTTTCTGCTTCTGCTTCTTCTGATTCTCCAACTTCTCCTTCTTCTTCTCCTTCTATTTCTGCTTCTCTTTCTGCTTCTGCATCTCCTTCTGCTTCACCTTCTGCTGCTCCTTCTCCTTCTTCTGTTTCTCCCTCTGCTTCTGCTTCTTATGCTTCTTCTTTTTCTTCTGGTTCTGCTTCTCCTGCTTCTGCTTCTTATGCTTCTAGTGCTTCTTCTTCTGCTTCTTCTGCTTCTACTTCTCTTTCTGCTTCTCCTACTTGTTTTTCTGCTTCTTCTGTTGCTTTTTCTACTTCTCCTTCTGCTTCTCTTTTTGCTTCTCCTTCTGCTTCTGCTTCTTCTGTTTCTCATGCCTGAATTTCTGGTTCTACTTCTTCTGCTGCTTCTCTTTTTGCTTCTGCTTTTTCTCTTTCTTCTATTTCTTCTGTTTCTGCTTCTCCTGCTTCTGCTTCTCCTGCTTCTCCTTCTGTTTCTCTTTATGCTTCTCCTTCTGCTTCTCCTTCTTCTGCTTCTACTACTGCTTCTGCTTCTCCTTCTGCATCTTCTTCTGTTTCAATTTCTACTTCTTCTGCTTTTCATTCTGCTTCTGCTTCTCCTGCTTCTGCTTCTTCTGCTTCTCCTTCTCATTCTCCTTCTCTTTCTGCTTCTGCTTATCCTTCTATTTCTCCTACTCCTAATCCTTCTCTTTCTCCTTGTTCTTCTTCTGCTTCTCGTTCTTCTTCTGCTTCTTCTGCTTGTTCTGTTTCTTCTGCTTCTACTTTTCCAGCTTCTGCTGCTTCTGCTTCTCCTTCTGCTTCAGGTTCTCCTTCTGCTTCTTGGGCTTCTTCTGTTTCTTCTGCTTCTCCTGCTACTGCTTCTTCAGCTTCTTCTGCTTCTCTTTTGCTTCTCCTTCTGCTTTGGTTCTCCTTCTGCTCCTTCTCTTTCTTCTGTTTCTTCTTCTTCTTCTTCTGTTCCTCCCGCTTCTGCTTCTTCTGCTTCTCCTGCTTGTCCTTCTCCTTCTGCTTCTCCTTCTCCTTCTTCTCCTTCTCTTTCTGCTTCTGCTTCGGCTTCTTATGATTCTCCAACTTCTCCTTCTTCTTCTCCTTCTGTTTCTGCTTCTCTTTCTTCTTCTGCATCTCCTTCTGCTTCACATTCTGCTGACTTTCTCCTTCTGTTTCTCCCTCTGCTTCTGCTTCTTATGCTTCTTCTTTATCTTCTGCTTCTGCTTCTCCTCCTTCTGCTTCTTGTGCTTCTACTGTTTCTTCTTCTGCTTCTGTTTCTTCTGCTTATACTTCTCTTTCTGCTTCTGTTTCTCCTGCTTGTTTTTCTGCTTCTTCTGCTGCTTCTCCTTCTGATGCTTCTTATACTTCTCCTACTGCTTCTCTTTCTGCTTCTCCATCTGCTTCTCCTTCTGCTTTTTCTGTTTGTCCTGCCTGAATTTCTGGTTCTACTTCTTCTGCTGTTTCTCCTTCTGCTTCTGCTTCTAATTCTGCTTCTGATTCAGCTTCTTCCGCTTCTTCTCT
>NW_012306054.1:0-2764 GCF_000151885.1 Dipodomys ordii
ACAGCGGGACACAGCGGAGGACCCAGCAAGGACACAGAGTGTGACACAGTGGGGGACCTAGCAAGGACACAGCGGAGGACTCAGCGGGGGACACTGCGGGACACAGCGGGGACAAAGCGTGAGACACAGCGGAGGACAGAGCTGGAGACAGCGGGGGACACAGCGGGGGACACAGCAGGACACAGTGGGGAACACAGCGAGGACACAGCGTTACACATCATGGTGCACACTGTGGACACAACGGGACACATTGGGGGCACAGCCGGACACAGCGGGACACAGTGGGACACAGCACAGCGGGGAAAAAGCGTGAGACACAGCGGGGGACAGAGAGGGAGGCAGCAGGGGACACAGCGAGGAAACAGCGGGACACAGTGGTGACACAGCGGGGACTCAGCGGGGGACAAAGTGGGACACAGCGGGGGACACAGCGGGACACAGCGGGGGACACTGCGGGACACAGTGTGGGACAGAGCATGGGACACAGCGAGACACAGCAGGGACAAAGCTGGACACAGCGAGGTACACAGAGGGACACAGCAGGGACACAGCGGGGAAACAGCGTGACACAAAAGGACACCGCTGGACACAGCGGGGTACACAGCAGGACACAGCGGGCACACAGCGGGGACACAGAGGGACACAGCGGGACACAGCGGGGTCAGAGCGGGACACAGTCGGACACAGCGGGACACAGCGAGGGACACAGCGGGACACAGCAGGGGACCCAGCGAGGACACAGTGGGACAAAGCGGGGGACACAGCGAGGACACAGCGGTGGACACAACGGGGGACACAGCAGGACACAGCGGGAAATACTGCGAGGTCATAGCGGGGGACAAAGCGGGACAACACGGGACACAGTGTGACACAGTGGGACACAGCGGGGACACTGCAGGGGCACAGCGGGACAAAGCGGGCGACAGAGCAAGACACAGCAGGGGACACATCGGGGGACAGTAGGGGACAGAGAGGGGACACAGCGGGACACAGCGGGTGACACAGAGGGGTACACAGCGGGACACAGCCGGGAACACAGCGCGGACACAGCGGGACACACCGGGACACAGCGTCAATACAGCGGGGACAGAGAGGGTCACAGCAGGGACACAGCGGGACACAGCGGGACACAGCAGGGGACAGAGCGGGACACAGTGGGGACACAGCGGGACACAGCGGGGGACACAGCGGAACACAGCGTGGGACACAGCGAGGACACAGCAGGACACAGCGGACACAGCGGCGACACAGCAGGGACACAGCAGTGACACAGCGGGGACACAGCGGGGACACAGCGGGACACAACGGGGAACACAGCGAGGACCCAGCGGGACCCAGCAGGACACAGCGTCGATACAGCGGGGACACAGCAGAACGCAGCGGGGTACACAGCTAGGGACACAAAGGGACACAGCGGGGGACAAAGCGAGGACACAGCGGGACACAGCTGGGGACACAGCGAGGACACAGCGGGACACACAGGGACACAGCGTCGATAATGGCGGGGACATAGCGGGACACAGCGGGGTACACAGCTGGGGACACAACGGGACACAGCGGGTACACCGCGGGACACAGCGGGACACAGCAGGGGACACAGCAGGGACACAGCGAGGGACACAGCGGGACAAAACGGGACACAGCATGGGACACAGCAGGACACAGCGGGGGACACAGCGGGGGACAGAGCGGGACACAACAGGGACCACAGCGAGGACACAGCGGGACCCAGCGGGGACAAAGCTGGACAAAGCGGGGTATACACAGCCAGACACAGCGGGGCCACAGCGGGGACACACCGGGACACTGAGGGTCACATCAGGGACACAGGGGGACAAAGCGGGACACATCAGGACACAGTGGGGGACACAGCGGGACACAGCGGGGGACACAGCGAGGACACAGCGGGACACAGCGTGGGAAAAAGCGGTACACAGCAGGGACACAGTGGGACACAGCGGTGGACACAGCGAGGACACAGCGGGACCCAGCGGGACACAGCATCGATACAGCGGGGACAGAGTGGGCCACAGCGGGGTACACAGCTGGGGACACAACGGGGCACATCGGGGGACACAGCAAGTACTCAGCGGAACACAGCGTGGGACACAGTGAGGACACAGGGGGACACAGCAGGACACAGGGGGACACAGCAGGAACACAGAAGTAGACACAGCGGGACACAGCAGGGGACACAGCGGGACACAGCGGGGGACACAGGGAGGACAGAGCGGGAGACAGCGGGGACACAGCGGGGACTCAGCGGGGGACACAGCCGGGGACAAAGCGGGACACAGCGGGACACAGCGTCGATACCGTGGGGACACAGCGGGGTACACAGCTGGGGACACAACGGAACACAGCGGGGGACACATCGAGGACACAGCAGGACACAGCAGGGACACAGCGGGGACACTGCGGGAACATAGCAGAACACAGCGGGGTAAACAGCGGGACACAGCGGGACACAGCTTGGGATACAGCGGGGACATAGCGGGACACAGCGGGGGACACAGCGAGGACACAGTGGGACACAGCGTGGGACAAAGTGGGAGACAGCGGGGCACAGAGCGAGGACAGAGCAGGACACCGAGGGGACTCAGCGGGGGACACAGCGGGGACACAGCAGGGACACAGCGGGGGACACAGTAGGACAGAGCGGGGGACACAGCAGGGGACAGAGGGGGACACCACGAATAACAGAGCAAGGACACAGCGGGACCCAGCGTGACACAGCCTCGATACAGCGGGATTCACAGCGTTA
>NW_012306055.1:0-2764 GCF_000151885.1 Dipodomys ordii
GTCCCGCTGTGTCCCGTTGAGTACTTGCAGTGTCCCCGCAGTGACATAATATGTCCCTAAGTGTCCCCGCTGTACCCCGATGTGTCCCCTGCTGTGTCCCCCGCTGTGTCCCGCTGTGTCCCCGCTGTGTCCAGCTGTGTCCCCCGCTGTTTCCCCGCTGTGTCCCACTCTGTCCCCGCTGTTTTCCGCTGTTTTCACCGCTGTGTCACCCGCTGTGTCCTTTGATGTGTCCCCAGCTGAGTCCCGCTGTGTACCCAGCTGTGTCACGCTGTGTCCCCGCTGTGTCCCGCTGTGTCCCCGCTGTGTCCCCGCTGAGTCCCCCGCTGTGTCCCCGCTATGTCCCACTCTGTCCCCGCTGTTTCCCGCTGTTTTCCCCGCTGTGTCACCCGCTGTGCCCTTTGATGTGTCCCCAGCTGAGTCCCGCTGTGTACCCCGCTGTGTCCCACTGTGTCCCGCTGTGTGCCCTTTTGTTCCCCTCTGTGTCATGCTGTGTCCCCTGATGTTTCCCACTGTGCCCCTGCAGTCCCGCTGTGTACCCCGCTGTGTCCCACTGTGTCCCGCTGTGTGCCCCCTTTGTTCCCCTCAGTGTCCTGCTCAGTGTCCTGCTGTGTCCCCGCTGTGTCCCGCAGTGTCCCACTGTGTCCCGCTGGGTATCCTGCAGTGTCCTCTCTGTCCCCGCTGTGTCCCCCACTGTGTCCCCTCTGTGTCCCACTCTGTCCCCACTGTGTCCCGGTTTGTCCTGCTGTGTACCGCTGTGTGCCCACTTTGTTCCCCTCTGTGTCCTGCTGTGTCTCCTGCTGTGTCCCTTTTGTGTCCCGCTGTGTCCCCCGCTGTGTCCCCGCTGTGTCCCGATGTGGCCTTGCTGTGTCCCGCTGTGTCCTCGCTGTGTCCCCGTTGTTTCCCGCTGTGTCCTGCTGTGTCCGGCTGTGTCCCCGCTCTACCCCGCTGTGTCCCCTGCTGTGTCCCCGCTGTGTCCCGCTGTGTCCCGTTTTGTCCCGCTGTGTCCCGCTGTGTCCCCGCTGTACCCCCGCTGGGTCCCGCTGGGTCCCGCTGTGTCCCCGCTGTGTCCCCGCTTTGTCCCGCTGTGTCCCTGGTGTGTCCTCACTGTGTAACCGATAAGTCCCTCTGTGTCCCCGCTGTGTCCCACTGTGTCCGCCGCTGTTTCCCCGCTGTGTCCCCGCTGTGTCCTCCTCTGTCCTGCTGTGTCCTCGCTGTGTCCTTCTGTATCCCACTGTGTCCCCCGCTGTGTCCCCCACTATTTCCCGCTGTGACTTATTGTGTCCATACTGTGTCCCCCTCTGTGTCCCGCTGTGTCCTGCTGTGTCCCCAGCTGTGTTCCCCGCTGTGTCCCACTGTGTCCTCGATGTGTCTCCGCTGTGTCCTCCTGTGTCGCGCTGTGTCCCGCTGTGTTCTGCTGTGTCCGCCTCTGTGTCCCCTGCTGTGTCCCGCTGTGTCCCTGCTGTGTCCCCGCTGGGTCACGCTGTGTCTCGCTGTGTCCCCGCTGTGTCCCCGCTGTATACCGCTGTGTCTCTGGTGTGTCCTTGCTGTGTAACTGCTATGTCCCTCTGTGTCCCCGCTGTGTCCCGCAGTGTCCCCCTATGTCCCCGCTGTGTCCTAGCTGGGTCCCGCGCTGTGTCCCACAGTGTCCCCCGCTGTGTCCCCGCTGTGTCCCCACTGTGTCCTCCTGTGTCCCGCTGTGTTCTTGCTGTGACCCCCGCTGTGTCCCGGTGTGTCCCCCGCTGTGTCCTGCTGTTTCTCGCTTTATCCCGCTGTTTCCTGCTTTGTCGGCCTGTGTCCCCCGCTGTGTCCCGCTGTGTCCCCGCTGTATCCCGCTGTGTCCCGTTGTGTCCTCGCTGTGTTCCACTGTGTCCCCAGCTGTGTCCTGCTGTGTCCCCCGCTGTGTTCCACACTGTGTCCCGCTGTGTACCCCGCTGTGTCCAGCTCTGTCCCACTGTGTCCCCGCTGTCCGCCGGTGTGTCACCGCTGTCCACCGCTGTATCCCACGCTGTGTCCCGCTGTGTCCTCGCTGTGTCCCGCTGTGTCCCCGCTGTGTGTCCGCTGTGTCCCGCTGTGTCCCTGGTGTGTCCTCGCTGTGTAAACGCTGAGTCCCTCTGTGTCCCCGCTGTGTCGCACTGTGTCCCCCGCTGTATCCCCGCTGTGTCCCCGCTGTGTCCTCCTGTGTCCCGCTGTGTCCTCGCTGTGTCCTTCTGTATCCCGCTGTGTCCCCCACTGTGTTCCCCACTATTTTCCCACTGTGACCCGCTGTGTCCATGCTGTGTCCCGCTGTGTCCCGCTGTGTCCTGCTGTGTCCGCCTCTGTGTCCCCCGCTGTGTCCCGCTGTGTCCCCGTTGTGTCCCCGCTGGGTCCCGCTGTGTCCCGCTGTGTCCCCGCTGTGTCCCCGCTGTGTTCCGCTGTGTCCCTGGTGTGTCCTGGCTGTGTAAACTCTATGTCCCTCTGTGTCCCCGCTGTGTCCCACTGTGTCCCGCAGTGTCACCCTATGTCCCCGCTGTGTCCATGCTGTGTCCTTCTGTATCCCGCTGTGTCCTCCGCTGTGTCCCCCACTGTTTCCCCGTTGTGACCCGCGGTGTCCCTGATTTGCCCCGCTGTGTCCCGCTGTGTCCCGCTTTGTCCTGCTGTGTCCCCGATGTCCCCCGCTGTGTCCCGTTGTGTCCCCGCTGTCCGCATGTGTGTCCCCGCTGTCCCCCGCTGTGTCCCCCCTGGGTCCCGCTGTGTCTCCGCTGTGTCGCAGCTGTGTCCCGTGTGA
>NW_012306056.1:0-2764 GCF_000151885.1 Dipodomys ordii
TACACAGCGGGACACAGCTGGGAACACAGCGAGGACACAGCGGGACAAAAGTGGGACACAGCGTCGATACAAGCGGGAACACAGCAGGACAGAGCGGGGACACAGCTGGGGACACAAAGGGACACATCGCGGGCCACAGCGAGGACCCAGCGGAACACAGCGTGGGACACAGTGAGGACACAGCGGGACACAGCGGGACACAGCGGGGACACAGCAGAAGACACAGCAGAACCGTGGGGGACACAGCGGGACACAGCGGGGACTCACCGGGGGACACAGCGGGGGATAAACTGGGACACCACGGGACACAGTGGGAAACAGCGGGACACAGCGGGGACACTGCGGGAACATAGCGGGACACAGCGGGGTACACAGCGTGACACAGCAGTGGACACAGCGGGGACACAACGGGACACAGCGGGGGACACAGCAAGGACACAGTGGGTCACAGTGGGACACAGCGTGGGACAAAGCAGGAGACAGCGGGGGACACAGCGAGGACACAGCTGGACACAGCGGGGTACACAGCGGGACACAGCAGGGGACACAGAAGGGTACACAGCGGGACACAGGGAGAAACACAGCGAGGTCACAGCGGGGGCCAAAGCAGGACAACACGGGACACAGTGTGACATAGTGGGACACAGCGGAGACACTGCAGGGGCACAGCGGGAGAAAGTGGGCGACATAGCGGGACACAGCGGGACACAGCGGGGGCACAGTGGGGACACAGCGGGGGACACAGCTGGACACAGCGGGTCACAGCCGGGGATACTGCGGGACACAGCGGGGTACACAGAGGGGTACACAACGGGACACAGCCGGGAACACAGCGCGGACACAGCAGGACACACCGGGACACAGCGTCAATACAGCGGGGACAGAGCGGGTCACAGCAGGGACAGAGCGGGACACAGCGGGGGACACAGCGGGACACAGCGGGGACACAGCGGGACACAGCGGGACACAGTGGGGGACACAGCGGAACACAGCTTGGGACACAGCGAGGACAAAGCGGGACACAGCGGGACACAGTGGGGACACAGCAGGGACACAGCAGGGACACAGCGGGGGACACAGCGGGGTACACAGCGGGACACAACGGGGAACACAGCGAGGACACAGCGGGACCCAGCATGACACAGCGTCGATACAGCGGAGACACAGCGGGACACAGCGGGCTACACAGCTGGGGACACAACGGAACACAGCGGTGGACACAGCGAGGACACAGCGGGACACAGCGGGTACACTGCCGGAACATAGCGGGACACAGCGGGGTACAGAGCGGTACACAGCGGGGTCACAGAGTGGTACACAGCGGGACACAGCGGGAAACACAACGAGGTCACAGCGGGGGACAAAGCGGGACAACACGGGACACAGTGTGACACAGCAGGACACAGTGGGACACAGCGGGACACAGCGGGGGACACAGGGGGGACAGCAGAGGACAGAGAGGTGACACAGCGGGACACAGCGGGGACACCGCTGGACACAACAGGGTACAGAGAGGGACACAGCGGGCACACAGTGGGGACACAGCGGGACACAGCGGGACACAGCGGGGACAGAGCAGGGCAGAGCCTGACACAGCGAGGACACATTGGGCCACAGCGGGACACAGAGGAACTCAGCGGGAGACACAGCAGGACACAGCAGGACACAGTGTGACACAGCGGGGAGACAGCAGGGACACAGTGGGGGACACAGCGGGACACAGCAGGTCACAGCGGGGGACAAAGCGGGACACAGCAGGGGAAACAGAGGGGTTCACAGCGGGACACAGTGGGGAACACAGCGCGGACACAGCGGGACAGAGCGGGACAAAGCGTCGATACAGAGGGCACAGAGCGGGTCACAGCAAGGACACAGCGGGACACAGCGGGACACTGTGGGGGACACAGGGGGACACAGCGGGAACACAGCGGGACACAGCAGTGAACTCAGCGGGACACAGCGTGGGACACAGCAAGGACACAGCGGGACACAACGGGACACAGCGGGACACAGCGGGGACACAGCGGGACACAACGGGACACAGCGGGGGACACAGCGAGGACACAGCGGGTCACAGCGGGACACAGCGTGGGACAAAGCAGGAGACAGCGGGGGACACTGCGAGGACACAGCTGGACACAGCGGGGTACATAGCGGGACACAGCGGAGGACACAGAAGGGTACACAGCGGGACACAGAGAGAAACACAGCGAGGTCACAGCGGGGGCCAAAGCAGGACAACACGGGACACAGTGTGACACAGTGGGACACAGCGGGGACACTGCAGGGGCACAGCGGGGCAAAACGGGCGACACAGCGGCACACAGTGGGACACAGCGGGGGAAACAGCGGGGGACAGCTGGGGACAGAGAGGGGACACAGCGGGACACCGGGGGCACACAGTGGGGACACAGCGGGGGACACAGCGGAACACAGCGGGTCACAGCCGGGGACACTGCGGGACACAGCGGGGGACACAGAGGGGTACACAGCGGGACACAGCCGGGGACACAGCGCGGACACAGTGGGACACACCGGGACACAGCGTCAATACAGCGGGGACAGAGCGGGTCACAGCAGGGACACAGCGAGACACAGCGGGGGACACAGTGGGACACAGCAGGGACACAGCGGGACACAGCGGGACACAGCGAGGGACACAGAGGGACACAGCGGTCACACAGTGGGGACACAGCGGGACACAGCGGGACACAGCGGGGACAGAGCAGGACAGAGCATGACACAGCGAGGACACATTGGGCCA
>NW_012306057.1:0-2764 GCF_000151885.1 Dipodomys ordii
CCTGCTGTGTCCCGCTCTGTCCCTCTGTGTCCCCTGCTGTGTCCCCTGCTCTGTCCCACTGTGTCCCCCGCTGTGTCCCTGCTGTGTCCTCGCTGTGTCCCGCTGTGACCCCGCTGATTCCCGCTGTGTCCCAGATGTGTCCCGCTGTGTCCTCGCTGTGTCCCCTGCTGTGTCCCGCTGTGTCCCGCTGTGTCCTCCGCTGTGTCCCGCTCTGTCCCCTGCTGTGTCCCTGCTGTGTCCCGCTGTGTCCTGCTGTGTCCCGCTGTGACCGTGTTGAGTCCCGCTATATCCCCGCTTTGTCATCGCTGTGTCCCCCGCTGTGTCCCGCTGTGTCCCGCTGTGTCCCCCGCTGTGTCCCGCTGTGTCCCCCTCTGTGTCCCGCTGTGTCCCCTGCTGTGTCCCTGCTGTGTCCCACTGAGTTCCGCTGTGTCACGCTGTGTCCTCGCTGTGTCTCCCGCAGAGTCCCGCAGTGTCCTCACTGTGTCCCTCACTGTGTCCTGCTTTGTCCACTGCTGTGTCCCACTGTGTACCCCTCTGTGTCCCCCGCTGTGTCCCGCTGTGTCCTGCTTTGTCCCCCGCTGTGTCCCTGATGTGCTCCGCTGTGTACCGCTGTGTCTCGCTGTGTTCTGCTGTGTCCCCCGCTGAGTCCTGCTGTGTCCCCGCTGTGTCCCAATGTTTCCTCGCTGTGTCCCCCCCTGTGTCCCGCTGTGTCCCCCCTGTGTCCCCCGCTGTGTCCCGCTGGGTCCCTCTGTGTCCCCTGCTGTGTACCCTGCTCTGTCCCACTGTGTCCCCCCGCTGTGTCCCGCTTTGTCATCGCTGTGTCCTCCGCTGTGTCCCGCTGTGTCCCACCGTGTCCTGTTGTGTCCCGCTATGTCCCACACTGTGTCCCGTTGTGTCCCCAGCTGTGTACCCCGCTGTGTCCCGCTGTGTCCCCCTATATCGATGCTGTGTCCCTCGCTGTTTCCCGCTGTGTCCCCCACTGTGTCCCGCTGTGTCCTCCCTGTGGCCCCGCTGTGTCCCGCTGTGTCCCCGGTTGTGTCCCGCTGGGTCCCCTGCTGTGTCACTGCTGTGTCCCGCTGTGTTCCACTGTGTCCCGCTGTGTCCTCGCTGTGTCCCCCACTGTGTCCTGCTTTGTCCACTGCTGTGTCCCGCTGTGTACCCCTCTGTGTCACCCGCTCTGTTCCTGCTGTGACCCGCTGTGTCCCGCTGTGTCCCGCTGTGTACTGCTGTGTCCCCCGCTGAGTCCCGCTGTGTCCCCGCTGTGTCCCAATGTGTACTCGCTGTGTCCCCCCCTGTGTCCCGCTGTGTCCCCCCTGTGTCCCCCGCTGTGTCTCACGCTTTATCCCATCTGTGTCCCACTCTGTCCCGCTGTGTCCCGCTGTGCCCAAACTGTGTCCCGTTGTGTCCACAGCTGTGTACCCCGCTGTGTCCCGCTGTGTCCCCGCTGTATCGACGCTGTGTCCCACTTGGTCATGCTGTGTCTTCCCTGTGTTCCCCGCTGTGTCCCGCTGTGTCCCCGCTGTGTGCCCTCTGTGTCCCGCTGTGTACTTCGTTGTGTCCAGCTGTGTCAACGCTGTGTCCTCGCTGTGTCCCCCGCTGTGTCCCACTGTGTCCTCACTGTGTCCCCCTCTGTGTCCCGCTGTGTCCCCCGCTATGTCCCGCTGTGTCCAGCTGTGTCCCGCTCTGTCCCCGCTTTGTGCCCGCTGTGTCCCGCTGTGTACTCCGTTGTGTCCAGCTGTGTCACCGCTGTGTCCCGCTGTGTCCTCTCTTTGTCTCCACTGTCCCCCGCTGTGTCCCCCGCTGTGTCCCGCTGTGTCCCGCTGTGTCCCCCGCTTTGTCCCGCTGTGTCGACGCAGTGTTCCCTCTGTGTCCTGCTGTGTCACACTGTGTCCCATGGTGTCCCGCTTTTTCCCCCGCTGTTTCCCCCGCTGAGTCCCCTTTGTGTCCCCACTGTGTCCCGCTGTGTCCCGCTGTGTCCTAGCTGTGTCCCCCGCTGTGTCCCGCTGTGTCCCGCTGTGTCCTTGCTGTGTCCCCCGCTGTGTCCCGCTGTGTCCTGCTCTGTCCCTGCTGTGTCCCGCTGTGCCCCGCTGTGCCCTGCTGTGTCGTCGCTGTGTCCCCCGCTGTCTCCCGCTCTGTCCCTCGCTGTGTCTCACGATTTGTCCTTGCTTTGTCCCACTGTGTCCCGCTGTGTCCCGCTGTGTCCCCACTGTGTCCCGTGGTGTCCACAGCTGTGTAACACGCTGTGTAATGCTGTGTACCCGCTGTATCGACGCTGTGTCCCGCTGGGTCCCGCTGTGTCCTCGCTGTGTTCCCCGCTGTGTCCCGCTGTGTACCCCTCTGTGTCCCCTGCTGTGTCCCGCATTGTCCCGCTGTGTACTGCTGTGTCACCTGCTGAGTCCCGCTGTGTCCCCACTGTGTCCCAATATGTCCTCGCTGTGTCCCCCGCTGTGTCCCACTGTGTCCCAACTGTGGCCCCCGCTGTGTCCCGCTGTGTCCTGCTGTCTCCCCCTCTGTGTCCGCCGCTGTGTCCCTCTGTGTCCCCCACTTTGTCACCGCTGTGTCCCGTTGTGTCCTCGCTGTGTCTCCCTCTGTCTCCCGCTCTGTCCCCCGCTGTGTCTCATGCTTTCTCCCCGCTGTGTCCAACTGTGTCCCGCTGTGTCCCGCTGTGCCGCCACTGTGTCCCGTTGTGTCCACAGCTGTGTACCACGCTGTGTAACGCTGTGTCCCCGCTGTATCGACGCTGGGTCCCGCTGGGTCCTCGCTG
>NW_012306058.1:0-2764 GCF_000151885.1 Dipodomys ordii
ACAGCGAGGACACAGCGGGACACAGCGGGACACAGCGGGGACAAAGCAGTAGACACAGCGGGACACAGTGGCGGACACAGCGGGACACAGCGTGGGACACAGGGAGGACACAGCGGGACCCAGCGGGACCCAGCGTCGATACTGCTGGGACACAGCGAGGTAACAGCTGGGGACACAGCGAGGACACAGCGGGACACATTGGTGACACAGCGGGGAAAACAGCAGGACACAGCAGCGGACACAGCGGGGGACACAGCGCGACACAGCAAGACATAGCATGGACACAGCAGTAGACACATCGGGACATAGCGGGGGACACAGCTGGGAACACAACGGGACACAACGGTGGACACAACGAGGACAAAGCAGGACCCACCGGGACCCAGCGGGGGACACAGCGAGGACACAGCAGGACACAGTGGCGACACAGCGAGGACAAAGCAGGGGGACACAGCGGGACCCAGCGGGGAACACAGCGAGGACACAGCGGGACCCAGCGGGACATAGTGTCGATACAGCAGGCACACAGCGTTACACAGCGTGGTACACAGCTGTGGACACAACGGGACACAGTGGGGGCACAGCCGGACACAGCGGGACACAGTGGGACACAGCGTTGACAAAGCGTGAGACACAGCGAGGGACAGAGCGGGAGACAGCGGGGGACACAGCGAGGACACAGCGGGACACAGCCGTGAAACAGCAAGGACTCAGTGGGGGACACAGCGGGAGACAAAGAGGGACACCACGGAACACAGCGGGACACAGCGGGAAACAGCAGTGACCCTGCGAGGACACAGTGGGACACAGCGGGGGACAAAGCGGGACACAGAGGAGGACAGAGCGGGACACAGTGGGGGACAGAGCGTGGGACACAGCGAGACACAGCGGGGACAAAGCTGGACACAGCGGGGTACACAGAGGAACACAGCGGGGATGCAGTGGGGAAACAGCGTGACACAGCAGTACACAGCGGGACACAGCGGGGGACACAGCGAGGACACAGCGGCACAAAGCCTGGGACACAGCAGGACACAGTGGGACACAGCGGGGGACACAGCGGGACATAGCGGGGGACACAGCGGGGGACACAGCGGGACACAGCGGGGGCACAGGGAGGACACAACGGGACACACGGGGGACAGAGCGAGGACACATTGGGACACATTGGGACACAGCGGGACTCAGCGGGGACACAGCAGAGACACAGCGGGGGACACAGCGGGATACAGCGGGGGACACAGGGATGACACAGCGGTACCCAGCGGGACCCAGCGTCGATACAGCAGGGACACGCGGAACACAGTGGGGTACACAGCTGGGGACACAGCGAGGACACAGCGGGACACAGCGGGACACAGCGGGGACACTGCGGGAACATAGCAGGACACAGCAGGGTACACAGCGGGACACAGCTGGGGACACAGCGGGCACACAGCGGGACACAGCGGAACACAGCTTGAGACAAAGCGGGAGACAGCAGGGGACACAGCGAGGACACAGGGGGACACAGCGGCGACACAGAGGGGACTCAGCGGGGGACACAACGTGGGAAAAGTGGGACACCACGGGACACAGTGTTACACAGCGGGACACAGAAGGACACAGCAGGAAAAAGCGGGGGACACAGCGGGACACAGCGGGACACAGCGGGGGACACTGCGGGGGACAGCGGAGACAGAGAGTGGCCACAGCGAGACACAGCGGTGACACAGCTGGACACAGCGGGGTACACAGCAGGACACAGCGAGCACACAGCGGGGACACAGCGGGACACAGCGGGACACAGTGGGCCACAGCGGGACAAAGCGGGAGACACAGCGGGAAACAGCAGGCACACAGCGGGGACACAGTGGGACACAGCGGGACACAGCAGGGGACACAGCGAGGACACAGCGGGGGACACAGCGGGACACAGAGGGAAACACAGCGAGGACACAGCGGGACACAGCGTCGATACAGCGGGGACACAGTGTTACACAGTGTGGTACACAGCTGTGGACTCAACGGGACACAGTGGGGGCATAGCCGGACACAGCGGGACACAGTGGGACACAGCGGGGAAAAAGCGTGAGACAGAGCAGGGGACAGAGAGGGTGACAGCAGGGGACACAGCGAGGAAACAGCGGGACACAGCGGTGACACAGCGGGGACACGGGGTGACACAGCGGGTCACAGCGGGGGACACAGCGGGACACAGCGCGGGACAAGGCGGGACACAGTGTGGGACAGAGCGTGGGACACAGCGAGACACAGCGGAGACAAAACTGGGCACAGCGGGGTACACAGCGGGACACAGCGGAACACAGCGGGAGACAAAGCAGGAGACAGCGGGGCACACAGCGAGGACACAGGGGGACACAGAGGCGACACAGAGGGGACTCAGCGGGGGACACAGCGTGGGACAAAGTGGGACACCACGGGACACAGTGTTACACAGCGGGACACAGCGGGGACACTGCGGGACACAGCAGGACAAAGCGGGGGACACAGCGGGACAAAGCGGGCCACAGCGGGGACACAGCGGGACACAGCGGGACACAGCGGGGACACAGCGGGACAAAGTGGAGACACAGCAGGACACAGCAGGACACAGCGGGGGACACAGCGGGACACATTGGGGGACCCAGTGAGGACACAGCGGGACACAGCAGGGGACACAGCGAGGACACAGTGGGGGACACAGCGGGGGACAATGCGGGACACAGCGGGGAACACAGCGAGGACAAAACGGGACACAGCGGGGGACACAGCGAGGACACAG
>NW_012306059.1:0-2764 GCF_000151885.1 Dipodomys ordii
AGTGAGACCCACACGGGGACAGAGAGCCCACACGTGGACAGTGAGACCCACACATGGACAGAGAGCCCACACGTGGACAGTGAGACCCACACGTGGACAGAGAGCCCCACACATGGACAGAGAGCCCACACGTGGACAGTGAGACTGACACGTGGACAGTGAGACTGACACGTGGACAGTGAGACTGACACGTGGACAGAGAGCCCCACACGTGGACAGAGAGCCCACATGTGGACAGAGAGCCCTCCACGTGGACAGTGAGACCCACACGTGGACAGAGAGCACACACGTGGACAATGAGACCCACACGTGGACAGTGAGACCCACACGTGGACAGTGAGACCCACACATGGACAGAGAGCCCCACACATGGACAGAGAGCCCACATGTGGACAGTGAGCCCCACACGTGGACAGTGAGACCCACACATGGACAGAGAGCCCACACGTGGACAGTGAGACCCACAAGTGGACAGAGAGCCCCACACATGGACAGAGAGCCCACATGTGGACAGAGAGCCCGCCACGTGGACAGTGAGACCCACACGTGGACAGAGAGCCCACACGTGGACAGTGAGACCCACACATGGACAGAGAGCCCACACATGGACCGTGTGACCCACATGTGGACAGAGAGACCCACTCATGGACAGAGAGCCCACACGTGGACAGAGAGCCCTCCACGTGGATAGTGAGACCGACACGTGGACAGAGAGCCACACAAGAACAGAGAGCCCATATGTGCACAGAGAGCAATCCACGTGGACAGTGAGACCCACACGTGGACAGAGAACACACACGTGAACAATGAGACCCACACGTGGACAGTGAGACCCACACGTGGACAGTGAGACCCACACATGGACAGAGAGCCCCACACATGGACAGAGAGCCCACATGTGGACAGAGAGCCCTCCACGTGGACAGTGAGACCCACACGTGGACAGAGAGCCCACACGTGGACAGTGAGACCCACACATGGACAGATAGCCCACACGTGGACAGATAGCCCTCACGTGGACAGTGAGACCCACACTTGGACAGAGAGCCCACACGTGGACAGTGAGACCCACACGTGGACAGTGAGACCCACACATGGACAGAGAGCCTACACGTGGACAGTGAGACCCACACGTGGACAGAGAGCCCACATGTGGACAGTGAGACCCACACGTGGACAGAGAGCCCCACACATGGACAGAGAGCCCACATGTGGACAGAGAGCCCTCCACGTGGACAGAGAGCCCTCCACGTGGACAGTGAGACCCACACATGGACAGAGAGCCCACACGTGGACAGTGAGACCCACACGTGGACAGAGAGCACACACGTGGACAGTGAGACCCACACGTGGACAGTGAGACCCACACATGGACAGAGAGCCCCACACATGGACAGAGAGCCCCACATGTGGACAGTGAGACCCACACGTGGACAGAGAGCCCCACACGTGGACAGTGAGACCCACACATGGACAGAGAGCCCACACGTGGACAGTGAGACCCACACGTGGACAGAGAGCCCCACACATGGACAGAGAGCCCACATGTGGACAAAGAGCCCTCCACGTGGACAGTGAGACCCACACGTGGACAGAGAGCCCACACGTGGACAGTGAGACCCACACGTGGACAGAGAGCCCCACACATGGACAAAGAGCCCACATGTGGACAGAGAGCCCTCCACGTGGACCGTGAGACCCACACGTGGACAGAGAGCCCCACATGTGGACAGGGAGCCCCACGTGTGGACAGAGAGCCCCACACATGGGGACAGAGAACCCACACGTGGACAGAGAGCCCCACATGTGGACAGTGAGACCCACACGTGGACAGAGAGCCCTACACGTGGACAGTGAGACCCACACGTGGACAGAGAGCCCCACATGTGGACAGGGAGCCCCACACGTGGACAGAGCCCCACACATGGACAGGGAGCCCCACACATGGACAGAGAACCCCACACGTGGACAGAGAGCCCTACACGTGGACAGAGAACCCACACACGTGGACAGAGAACCCACACACGTGGACAGTGAGCCCCACACGTGGACTTCGAGCCCCACACGTGGACTGCGAGCCCCACAGCACAGGCTTGTGTGAGGCGGAGGCAAGGACCCAGTGGCTCAGTGGGTGCAGGGCTGCCTGTCTCATCTCCAGCCTCTTTCAGAACGCAGGTTTGTGTTGCCAAACAAATGCTATGATGCCAAAATGCGGGAGCGCGGCCTCCGAGGGCGGCTCCAGAGGGGCCGCGCCAGCGCGCCAAGGCCGGGTACGAGGAACAGGATGTGTGGCTGGCCGGGCTGCAGCCCACGCTGCCCCCACCCCACGGGGCTCCCGCTTCAGGACACAGGACAGCAGTGGGGACAATGGGCCGAGCGGTGGCACAGGCAGGGCTGGGCTGGCCCACGAGGGATGCTGTTTGGAAGCACTGACTTCTGCCGCGGGCCAGCCCGGGCCTGGCCTGGGTCCCACACTGGTGGGGAAGGCTGGGCTGGACCAGGGGCTCCAAGGTGGTACCATGCAGCTGGTCCTCCATGTGGCTGGGGTGTGCGGAGTGCTCAAGAGTCCTCTCCCCATTCTATGAGTCTTCTCCCTACCACTGGAAGTCCTAACTCCTCCACAGCCCTCGCTCAGCTGGCCAGAGGCCACACCCCTGCCCTGTGTCCACACCCGCTCTGTCCACACCCCTGCCCCCTGTCCACACACCTGCCCTGTGTCCACACCCTTCCCCTCTGTCCACCACCCTCTCCTCTGTCCACACCC
>NW_012306060.1:0-2764 GCF_000151885.1 Dipodomys ordii
TCCCCGTTGTGTCCCGCTGTGTCTACTTCTGTGTCCCCACTGTGTCTTGCTGTGTCTTGCTGTGTCCCGCTGTGTCCTCGCTGTTTCCCACGCTGTGTTCTACTGTGTCCTCGCTGTGTCCCCCGCTGTGTCCCGTTGTGTACTCAGCTGTGTACCCCGCTGTGTCCCGCTGTGTCCCCGCTGTATCGACGCTGTGTCCCGCTTGGTCCCGCTGTGTCCTCGCTGTGTTCCCCGCTGTGTCCCGCTGTTTACCCCTCTGTGTCCCCCGCTGTGTCCCGCTGTGTCCCACTGTGTACTGCTGTGTCCCCCGCTGAGTCCCGCTGTGTCCCCGCTGTGTCCCAATGTGTCCTCGCTGTGTCCCGCGCTGGGTCCCGCTGGGTCCCCCATGTGTCCCCCGCTGTGTCCCGCTGTGTCCGGCTGTGTCCCCCGCTGTGTCCCCCGCTGTGTCCCCCGCAGTGTAAGCGCTGTGTCCCGCTGTGTCCTCGCTGTGTCCCCTGCTGTCTCCCGCTCTGTACCCCGCTGTGTCTCAATCTATGTCCCAGCTGTGTCCCACTGTGTCCTGCTGTGTCCCGCTGTGCCCCCACTGTGTCCCGTTATGTTTTCACAGCTGTGTACCACGCTATGTAACGCTGTGTCCCCACTGTATCGACGTTGTGTACCGCTGGGTCCCACTGTGTCCTTGCTGTGTTCCCCGCTGTGTCCCGCTGTGTCCCCCACTGTGTCCCACGCTTTGTCCCCCTGTGTCCCCACAGTTTTCCCCGCTGTGTCCCGCTGTTTCCCACTGTGTTGTGTGGTGTCCCGCTTTGTCCCCCGCTGTGTCCACCGGTGAGTCGCCGCTGTGTCCCCGCTTTGTCCCGCTGAGTCCTCCATGTGTCCCCCGCTGTGTCCCGCTGTGTCCCCCGCTGTGTCCCGCTGTGTCCACTGCTGGGACCCGGCTGTGTCCCGCTGTGTCCCGCTGTGTCCTCACTGTGTCCCACTCTGTGTTCCGCTCTGTCCTTGTTGTGTCCCCCGCTGTGTCCCGCTGTGTCCCCCGCTGTGCCCTGCAGTGTCCCGCTCTGTCCCGCTGTGTCCTCGCTGTGACCCGTTGTGTCCCGCTGTGTCTCCCACTGTTTCCCCTGCTGTGTCCGGCTGTGTCCCCCACTGTGTCCCGCTCTGTCCCCCTCTGTGTCCCGCTGTGTCCCCCGCTGTGTCCCACTGTGTCCCCGCAGTGTCACTGCTGTTTCCTGCTGTGTCCCGCTGTGTTCCGTGGTGTCCCTCTTTGTCTCCCGCTGTGTCCCCCACTGTTTCCCGCTGTGTCCGACTGTGTCCCGCTCTGTCCCCGCTGTGTCCCGCTGAGTCCCGCTGTGTCCCACTGCGTCCCGCTGTGTCCCGCTGTGCCCCCACTGTGTCCCGTTGTGTCCACAGCTTTGTACCATGCTGTGTAACGCTGTGTCTCCGCTGTATCGACGCTGTGTCCCGCTGGGTCCCGATGAGTCCTCGCTGTGTTCCCGGCTATGTCCAGCTGTTTCCCCCACTGTGTCCCCGACTGTGTCCTCGCTGTGTCCCCCGCTGTGTCCCTCTGTGTCCCGCTGTGTCCTCGCTGTGTCCCCCTCTGTGTCCCGATGTGTCCCGCTCCGTGTCCCGCTGTATCCCACTGTGTCCCGCTGCGTCCCCGCTGTGTCCCGCTGTGTCCCGCTTTGTCCCCCACTGTGTCCCGCAGTGACCCCGCTGTGTCCCGCTGTTTCCCACTGTGTCCCGTGGTGTCCCGCTTTGTCCCCCGCTGTGTCCCCGGCTGAGTCTCGCTGTGTCCCCACTGTGTCCTTTCTGTGTCCCCCGCTGTGTCCCGCCTTCGGGCTTCCCTGGAGTCCTGCTCCTAATTATCTCTTTAATATCTCTTTATCTTCCAGCCCCTGCTTCCTGACCGGATGGTGATATCTGAAGCACTCAGCGGCAACCAGACAGCCAGAGGGGAACGCGAGCCATCCATGCAGGTGGCGTAACCGTCCATCCTCACCCGCCCCGCAGGCGATTACTCGACCACGACCACGACCTCCGAACCCCCCCCCCCGCACCAAAATCCACAACCCTACCCTCGGAACAAAATAAAACAAATTTGCTTGAATCTCACGCTGCCTTTTGTTTGTAATTGACGCAATAGGCGAAGGGGGAGGGATCTCATTTCTGGTGCCTGACGGGGGGGGAGGCGGAAGGGGGCGGGGGAATTGGAGAGGAGAGAAGAGGGGGCAGAGGGCATCTCAGTGTATCTGTGTGTGTGCGTGCGTGCATCTTTGAGGAAACTCAAAGATCGGACGCGACAGAGCATGTATGTAGTCCAGCCGGACCAATTCACCATGTCTCTGTCTCTGGTCTCTCTGTTTCTGTTTCTCTATTTCTCTCTCTGTGTCTCTCTTTGTCTGTCTGTCTGTCTGTCTGTCTGTCTCTCTCTCTCTCTCTCTCTCTCTCTCTCTCTCTCGTTTGAATTCTCTCTCCCGCCCGCCCGCCCGCCCGCACTCCCTCCCTCCTTTTCCTCTCGACTTGCCAGTCAATCCTGGGGCTTGAGCTACTGTACTGGCGCTCCAACACACAACGGTCCCACTCCGAGCCTGCCTGCCTGCCTGCCTGCCTATGCATGGGCCCCATACTCCAACGAGGCACATCATCATCCCCACCCCACCCCTTCTCTGAAAAGAAGGCAGTCTCTCTCGGGGCCAGCCAGCCTGGGCGGTTTTAGATACAGTCAGTCAGTGCGTGGTTTGTTTGTTCTTTTTTTCCCCCATGCATTTGA
>NW_012306061.1:0-2763 GCF_000151885.1 Dipodomys ordii
TCAGGCGCGGCAAACTCTAGTCCAAGTCTCCACTCCACCTTTTGCCCTGGTTTCTGGATGTTTACACCACTTCCCTGGAGCCCTTCCTTGGAGGTCATGGAGAAGCCGGCTTACAAATGTTGTGAGGTATCTCCACCTCTCCACCAGTGTCTGTCTACTCCACCCCTACGTCCATGACCACTGCAACCCCTCACAAACAGCGTGGACACATCAACTGTGTAATGTCCTCATTACCCTCATCATTATCCAGGCAGGGCTCAGGAAGTAGTTTGGCCACAGCTCAGAGGTTGGCAGTGGCTGGCAATGGCTGGCAGAGACTGGCAGAGGCTGGCAGAGACTGGCAGAGGCTTGGTCTAAGGTAACAGTATTCCTGGAGTGGGGGGGAGGAGTGCATTTCAGATCTCAGCTTGTACTTGCTGATACTTCATCGGCCACAGCAAGTCACTTGAGCAAGCTCTGAGCACATGTAGGAGGGAATTGCACAGCCATGTATACAGAAAGATATGCCTCATTGGAAGTTCTTGTTACAGCAATAGACCACACCAAGTTAATTGGACATTTTACTACAACTTCCTGGGGTCTTAATCTACCATTCTCCTATTCATCCTATACCACCTCGGCTTGAACACAGAGCCTCACACTAGTTCAGCTTTTCTGCTCACAACTGGCACTCTACAACTTGAGCCATACCTCAAGTTCCAACTTTTTTGCTGGTTAATCTAAGGTAAATTCTGGAGGCTTTATCTGTCTAAACTAGCTTCGAACCATGATCCTCAGATTAAGCTTCCTAAGTAGCTAGGGTTAGAGGCATGAAACCCAAGCACTTGCTAGACAGTCCCTTTTAACCACTAATTATCCAATTATTTATCAGTTCAATGAGTCCCAGTCAGATGACAGTTTTGTTCCATAGGACACACACAACATTTGAAGACATTTTTGGTTTCCTCATTTGAGAAGGTGTAATAATAGTTCATATCATGTACAAGCCAATTCCACCCATATCCCCCATCCAATTAAAGCAAATTGCCTGATAAACAATGCCAGTAGTGATAAAGCTGAGAAAGCCAAAAAGAAAAAAAAAGGCCTTTTATCTCTTACATCAAAGCCATTTCTCAGCTTCAGTAGGATTATTCTTTTCTGACTATGGTTCCACAATTTCATTATGATTTGACACTTAACAAATGTGACATTCAGTGTGTTCTTATGTCAGCTCAAGTAATACCTGCAGGAAAGTTTTTGAAGATGTCCAACAGTGCTCTTAGGGAAAAGCCAAGGTTTTATGATGTCATATAATGTTGTTTTCAAGCAACAGAGGAAAGAATGAAACAGGAACCCTTACTTTTCTACTTTGGCATCCAGGAACAACCAGACAGGAATCGGAGCTAACAGAGGAGTCTTTGAGAGCTAGCGAATTGGAAGTAATAAAGACCCTTCATGACTTTTAGAAAGATCATCTTGCTCTCTGGCTGCTCAGAGTTTAAACATTAGAGATAATCTTGTTAGAACATGTTTCTAAAACAGTGAAAAGATTCCTTGTAAAGAAAGGTTTGTGATCAAATACTTTTGGGAAAAACAAGTCGTTTAAGGATACAGGTGGATCCATCGCAACAATGAGAAGTACAAGTTGTCATGTCGAAAACGAACTTTACAACTTTGGTGGGGGAGGGGAGGATTCGGTGGGGGGGCGAGGGGAGGCTGGAAAGGGATGTGAAGGGTAAACAAAGGAGGAGGCTGCAATGCTTCATAAGATAGATATGTACTCATTATCTTTCCCATGTAACCCCTCTGTACAGAATGTTCACAATAAAAAAAATTAAAAAAAATAAAAATAAAAAAATTGAAAAAGCTCTGCTCAGCATCTTAGCTATAATGAAAGTGCCTCATTCTGTCTAAAATAACAGGTGAAATTTTATTTCTTTTAATTCTGAGAGAGGTCACAAGTGTTTAGGAACTCAGGATGCAAAGAGTAAGATAGAGCCAGGCATTGGTGGCTCACAGCTGTAATCCTGTCTACTCAGGAGCCTGAAATCTGAGGAACACGGTTGCAAGCAGGCCTGGGCAGGAGAGAAGGTGAGACACCTATCTCCAATAAACCACCAGAAAACCGGAAGTGGTGCTATAGCTCAAGGTAGAGCGCTCGACTTGACTTGAAGAGCTGAGGGACAACACCCAAGCCTAGAGTTCAAGCCCCACGACCGACAAAACAAAACAAGACAAAACAAAAGTATACAAAGCACTCAGGACTTCGGGGATTTAAAACATTTTTGTTTGACGGTGACCAGGATCCAAATGCTCTACATATTCCCCAACGGAAATACAGGGCAGTAAGGAGAGTTAGACAGCATCGGTCTATCCCAGGCATCTTCGGTCTGCATCCTAGCAGGGCTTCAACCTCCTCACACTGTCCCCATTAACCAGTGCCAATTTTTTCCTTGCAATTCTGGGATTGCTCAGCAGTGTTAGGGAGCTCAGGATGAAAACGACAAGATAGAGCCCTGAGAACTTGGGTCCCTTAGCAGAACTGTTTGTTGTCGCCTCAGTTGTGAATACTCTCCACCTTCCATAATGAAGAGACAAGACACAAAAGAGAAATAGACAGCATATTTCAGTGTCTAGTAGCTCCTATGTGCATCCTGGCTTGGTTCACAGGCCCTCTCTGTATCAACAGGCATAGGTCAAAAATTTCTTTGAAATCTTTGGGAGATCTGAGGAGGTTTTGGGAGAACAGGATGCAAATAACAAGAAAGAGCACTCAAAACTTGG
>NW_012306062.1:0-2763 GCF_000151885.1 Dipodomys ordii
CTTTTCCTTCTGCCTTTCCTACTGCTTCTGCTACAACTGCTACTGCTTCTACTTCTTCTGTTTCTTCTGCTTCTCCTTCTGCTTTTGATTCTCTTTCTGCTTCTGCTTCTCCTTCTGCTTCTCATTCTGCTACTCCACACTCTGATTCTTCTGCTTCTCCTGCTTCTCCTTCTGCTTCAGGTTCTGCTTCTGCTTCTTCGGATTCTTATGCTTCTGCTTCTCCTGCTTCTGCTTCCCCTCCTTCTCTTTCTGCTTCTCCTTCTGCTTCTGCTTCTTGTCCTGCTCCTGTTTCTTCTGCTTGTTCTTCTCCTGTTTCTGCATTTCCTGCTTCTCCTTCTGCTGCTCTTTCTGTTTCTCCTGCCGCTTTTCCTTCTAATGCTCCTTCTTATGCTTCTCTTTCTGCTTCTACTCCTGTTTCTCCTTCTCCTTCTCCTTCTAGTTCTTCTGCTTTTCCTTCTGCTTCTCCTTCTGCTTCTGAATCTTCTGCTTCTTCTGATACTGCCTCTGCTTCTTCTGTTTCTTCTGCTTCTCCTTCTGCTTTTGCTTCTCTTTCTGCTTCTGCTTCTCCTTCTGCTTCTCCACATTCTGCTTCTTCTGCTTCTCCTGCTTCTCCTTGTGCTTCAGGTTCTGCTTTTGCTTTTTCGGCTTCTTCTGCTTCTGCTTCTTCTTCTGCTGCTTCTTCTGCTTCTCCTGCTTCTCTTTCTGCTTTTCTTTCTGTTTCTGCTTCTCCTTCTGCTTCTGCTTGTTCCCCTTCTTCTGTTTCTTCTGCTTCGGCTTCTCCAGCTTCTGCTTCTCCTGCTTCTCGTTCTGCTTCTCTTTCTGCTTCTCTTTTCCTTCTCCTTGTCCTTCTCCTTCTTCTGCTTCTTCTTCTGTTTCTGCTTCTCCTTCTGCTTCTGCTTCTGCTTCAATTTCTCCTTCTGCTTCTCATTCTGCTTCTGCGCCTTCTGTTTCTTCTGCTTCTCCTGCTTCTTCTTCTCCTGCTACTCCTACTTCTCGTGCTGCTTCTCCTTCTGCGTCTCTTTCTGGTTCTGCTTATCCTTTTGCTTCTCCTACTCCTAATCCTTCTCTTTCGCCTTCTCCTTCTTCTTCTTCTGCTTCTCCTGGTGCTTCTGCTTCTGCTTATTCTACTATTTCTGTTTCTTCTGCTTCTGCTTCACATTGTGCTTCTTCTGTTTCTCCTTCTGCTTCAGATTCTGCTTCTGCTTCTTCGGCTTCTCCTGTTTCTTCTGCTTCTTCTTCTCCTGCTTCTTCAGCTTCTCCTGCTTCTCTTTCTGCTTCTCCTTCTGCTTCTTCTTTTCCTTCTGCTTCTGCTTCTGCTCTTCTCCTTCTTCTGTTTCTTTTGCTTCTGTTTCTTCTTCTACTTCTTCTTCTTCTTCTTCTTCTTCTTCTTCTTCTTCTACTACTTCTTCTTCTTCTTCTTCTTCTTCTTCTTCTCTTCTTCTTCTTCTTCTTCTGTTTCTTCTGATTCTACTTCTGCTTCTCCTTCTTTTACTTCTCTTTCTGTTTCTACTTCTGCTTCTTCTGATTTTCCTGCTTCTCCTTTTTTTCTCCTTCTGTTTCTGCTTCTCTTTCCGCTTCTGCTTCTCCTTCTGCTGCTCCTTCTCCTTCTTCTGCTTCTCCCACTGCTTCTGCTTCTTTTGCTTATTCTATTTCTTCTGCTTCTCCTGCATCTACTGCTTCTCCTTATGCTTCTCCTTATGCTTCTCCTTATGCTTCTTCTTCTTCTTCTTCTTCTTCTTCTTCTTCTTCTTCTTCTTCTTCTTCTTCTTCTTCTTCTTCTTCTTCTTCTTCTTCTTCTTCTTCTTCTTCTTCTCTTTCTTCTGCTTCTCCTGGTTTTTCTGCTTCTACTGCTTCTCTTTTTGCTTCTCATTCTGCTTCTGCTTCTCCTAATGCTTCTCCTATTGCTTCTGCTGCCTTTCCTTCTCCTTCTCCTTCTCCTATTTCTGTTTCTCCTTCTGCTTCTGCTTCTTCTGCTTCTCCTACTTCTCCTTCTGCATCTTCTTCTGATTCTGCTTCTCCTTCTGCTGCTTCTTCTGCTTCTGCTTCTCCTTCTTCTGCTTCTCCTTCTGATTCTCCTTCTGCTTCTCCTTCTCCTTCTGCTCCTTCTCCTTCTTCTGCTTCTCCCTCTGATTCTGCTTCTTTTGCTTATTCTTTTTCTTCTGCTTCTGCTTCTCCTGCTTCTGCTTCTTCTGCTTCTACTGCTTCTCCTTATGCTTCTCCTTCTCTTCCTCCTCCTCTTCCTCCTCCTCCTCCTCCTCCTCTTCTTTCTTCTTCTTCTTCTTCTTCTTCTTCTTCTTCTTCTTCTTCTTCTTCTTCTTCTTCTTCTTCTTCTTCTTCTTCTTCTTCTTCTTCTTCTCTTTCTTCTTCTTCTTCTTTTCCTGCTTCTTCTGCTTCTACTGCTTCTCTTTCTGCTTCTCATTCTGCTTTTGCTTCTCCTATTTCTTCTGCGGCTCTTCCTTCTCCTACTTCTACTTCTTCTGCTTCTGCTTCTTCTGCTTCTCCAGCTTCTCCTTCTGCATCTTCTTCTGCTTCTGCTTCTCCTTCTGCTGCTTCTTCTGCTTCTGTTTCTCCTTCTGCTTCTCCTTCTGCTTCTTCTGCTTCTGCTTCTCCTTCTGCTTCTTGTGCTTCTCCTTCTGATTCTCCTTCTGCTTCTCCTTCTGTTTCTCCTTCTCCTTCTCGTTCTTCTGCTTTTCCTTCTGCTTCTCCTTCTGCTTCTGCTGCAACTGCTACAGCTTCTTCTGTTTCTTCTGCGTCTCCTTCTGC
>NW_012306063.1:0-2763 GCF_000151885.1 Dipodomys ordii
GCTTCTCCTGCTTCTGCTTCTTGTGCTTCTCCTGCTTCTCTTTCTACTTCTCATTCCGCTTCTGCTTCTCCTGCTTCTGTTTCTCCTCCTTCTCCTTCTCCTACTTCTGCTTCTCCTTCAGCTTCTGTTTCTTCTGCTTGTCCTTCTTCTCCTTCTGCTTCTGCTTCTTCAGCTTCTCATGGTTCTTCTTCTGTATCTTCTTCTGCTTCTCCTTCTCCTTCTTCTGCTTCTCCTTCTGATTCTCCTTCTGCTTCTTCTTCTTCTGCTTTACCTCCTTCTCTTTCTGCTTCTCCTTCTGTTTCTCCTTCTCCTTCTTGTTCTTCTGCTTTTCCTTCTGCTTCTCCTTCTGCTTCTGCTACAACTGCTACGGCTTCTACTTCTTCTGTTTCTTCTGCTTCTCCTTCTGCTTTTGATTCTCTTTCTGCTTCTTCTTCTTCTTCAGCTTCTCATTCTGCTTCTCCAGATTCTGCTTCTTCTGCTTCTCCTGCTTCTCCTTCTGCTTCAGGTTCTGCTTCTGCTTCTTTGGCTTCTTCTGCTTCTGCTTCTCCTGCTTCTGCTTCTTCTGCTTCCCCTACTTCTCTTTCTGCTTCTCCTTCTGTTTCTGCTTCTCCCTCTGCTTCTGCTTCTTGTCCTTCTCCTGTTTCTTCTGCTTCTGCTTCTCTTGTTTCTGCATCTCCTGCTTCTCCTTCTGCTGCTCTTTCTGCTTCTCCTGTTGCTTTTCTTTTTCCTGCTCCTTCTTCTGCTTCTCTTTCTGCTTCTCCTTCTGTTTCTCCTTCTCCTTCTCGTTCTTCTGCTTTTCCTTCTGCTTCTCGTTCTGCTTCTGCATCTTCTGCTTCTTCTGCTACTGCCTCTGCTTCTTCTGTTTCTTCTGCTTCTCCTTCTGCTTCTCCTTCTGCTTTGCTTCTCTTTCTGCTTCTGCTTCTCCTTCTGCTTCTCCAGATTCTGCTTCTTCTGCTTCTCCTTCTGCTTCAGGTTCTGCTTCTGCTTCTTCGGCTTCTTCTACTTCTGCTTCTAATGCTGATGCTTCTTCTGCTTCTCCTGCGTACTCTTTCTGCTTTTCCTTCTGTTTCTGCTTCTCCTTCTGCTCTTCTGTTTCTTCTGTTTCTGCTTCTCCTGCTTCTGCTTCTCCTACTTCTCGATCTGCTTCTACTTCTCCTTCTCCTTCTTCTGCTTCTCCTTCTGCTTCAATTTCTCCTTCTGCTTCTCATTCTGCTTCTGCGTCTTCTGTTTCTTCTGCTTCTCTTGCTTCTGCTTCTCCTGCTTCTCCTACTTCTCGTGCTGCTTTTCCTTCTGCGTCTCTTTCTGCTTCAGCTTATGCTTTTGCTTCTCCTACTCCTAATCCTTCTCTTTCGCCTTCTCCTTCTTGTTCTTCTGCTTGTCCAGGTGCTTCTGCTTATTCTACTATTTCTGTTTCTTCTGCTTCTGCTTCAGATTGTGCTTCTTCTGTTTCTCCTTCTGCTTCAGATTCTGCTTCTGCTTCTTCGGCTTCTCCTGTTTCTTCTGCTTCTTCTTCTCCTGCTTCTTCTGGTTCTCCTGCTTCTCTTTCTGCTTCTCCTTCTGCTTCTGCTTTTCCTTCTGCTTCTGTTTCTGCTCTTCTCCTTCTTCTGTTTCTTTGGTTTCTGTTTCTTCTGCTTCTTCTTCTTCCGTTTCTTCTGATTCTACTTCTGCTTCTCCTTCTTCTCCTTCTCTTTCTGCTTCTTCTGATTCTCCTGCTTCTCCTTCTTGTTCTCCTTCTGTTTCTGCTTTTCTTTCTGCTTCTGCTTCTCCTTCTGCTGCTCCTTCTCCTTCTCCTTCTTCTGCTTCTCCCACTGCTTCTGCTTCTGCTTCTTTTGCTTATTCTTTTTCTTCTGCTTCTGCTTCTCCTGCTTCTGCTTCTTCTGCTTCTACTGCTTCTCCTTATACTTCTCCTTATGCTTCTCCTTATGCTTCTCATTATGCTTCTTCTTCTTCTTCTTCTTCTTCTTCTTCTTCTTCTTCTTCTTCTTCTTCTTCTTCTTCTTCTTCTTCTTCTTCTTCTTCTTCTTCTTCTTCTTCTCTTTCTTCTGCTTCTGCTTTTCCTGCTTCTTCTGCTTCTACTGCTTCTCTTTCTGCTTCTCATTCTTCTTCTGTTTCTCTTTCTGCTTCTCCTATTTCTTCTGCGGCTCTTCCTTCTCCTTCTCCTTCTTCTACTTCTCCTTCTGCTTCTGCTTCTTCTGCTACTGCCTCTGCTTCTTCTGTTTCTTCTGCTTCTAGTTCTGCTTCTCCTTCTGCTTTTGCTTCTCTTTCTGCTTCTGCTTCTCCTTCTGCTTCTCCAAATTCTGCTTCTCCTGCTTCTCCTTCTGCTTCAGGTTCTGCTTCTGCTTCTCCTGCTGCTGCTGCTTCTGCTTCTCCTGCTTCTCTTTCTGCTTTTCCTTCTGTTTCTGCTTCTCCTTCTGTTTCTTCTCCATCTTCTGTTTCTGCTACTCCTGCTACTGCTTCTCCTGCTTCTCGTTCAGCTTCTCTTTCTGCTTCACATTTACCTTCTCCTTCTTCTGCATCTCCTACTACTTCTGTTTCTCCTTCTGCTTCTGATTCTGCTTCAAATTCTCCTTCTGCTTCTCATTCTGTTTCTGCGACTTCAGTTACATCTGCTACTCCTGCTTCTGCTTATCCTGCATCTCCTACTTCTCTGCTGTTCTCCTACTGCGTCTCATTCTGCTGCTGCTTAACCTTTGCTACTCCTACTCTAAATCTTCCTCTATCGCCATACATCTTCTTCTTCTGCTACGACTGCTGCTTCTGCTT
>NW_012306064.1:0-2763 GCF_000151885.1 Dipodomys ordii
TGCTTCTGCTTCTTCTTCTGCTTCTTCTTCTGCTTCTGCTTCTCCTTCTTCTGCTTCTCCTTCTGATTCTCCTTCTGCTTCTCCTTCTGCAGCTCCTTCTCCTTCTTCTGCTTCTCCCTCTGCTTTTGCTTCTTATGCTTCTTCTTTTTCTTCTGGTTCTGCTTCTCCTGCTTCTGCTTCTTATGCTTCTACTGCTTCTTCTTCTTCTTCTTCTTCTTCTTCTTCTTCTTCTTCTTCTGCTTCTTCTGCTTCTACTTCTCTTTCTGCTTCTGCTTCTCCTGCTTGTTTTTCTGCTTCTTCTGCTGCTTCTCCTTCTGCTGGTTCTTCTACTACTTCTTCTGCTTCTCTTTTTGCTTCTCCTTCTGCTTCTGCTTCTGCTTCTTCTTTTTCTCCTGCTTGAATTTCTGGTTCTACTTCTTCTGCTGCTTCTCCTTCTGCTTGTGCTTCTACTTCTGCTTCTGTTTCTGCTTCTTCTCTTTCGGCTTCTCCTGCTTCTGCTTCTTGTGCTTCTCCTGCTTCTCTTTCTGCTTCTCATTCCGCTTCTGCTTCTCCTTCTGCTTCTGCTTCTCCTCCTTCTCCTTCTCCTACTTCTGCTTCTCCTTCAGATTCTGCTTCTTCTGTTTCTCCTGCTTCTCCTTCTGCATCTCCTTCTGCTTGTGCTTGTCCTTATGCTTCTTCTTCTGCTTCTCCTTCTCCTTCTTTTGCTTCTCCTTTTGCTTCTGCTTCTTCTGCTTTTCCTTCTTCTCCTTCCTGCTTCTGCTTCTTCTGCTTCTCCTTCTGCATCTTCTTCTACTTCTCCTTCTCCTTCTTCTGCTTCACCTTCTGATTCTCCTTCTGCTTCTTCTTCTTCTGCTTTACCTGCTTCTCTTTCTGCTTCTCCTTCTGCTGCTCCTTCTGTTTCTCCTTCTCCTTCTTGTTCTTCTGCTTTTCCTTCTGCTTCTCGTTCTGCTTCTGCTACAACTGCTACTGCTTCTACTTCTTCTGTTTCTTCTGCTTCTGCTTCAGGTTCTGCTTCTGCTTCTTCGGATTCTTATGCTTCTGCTTCTCCTGCTTCTGCTTCTTCTGCTTCCCCTCCTTCTCTTTCTGCTTCTCCTTCTGTTTCTGCTTCTCATTCTGCTTCTGCTTCTTGTACTTCTCCTGTTTCTTCTGCTTCTGCTTCTCCTTCTCCTTCTTCGGCTTCTCCTTCTGATTCTCCTTCTGCTTCTTCTTCTTCTGCTTTACCTGCTTCTCTTTCTGCTTCTCCTTCTGCTTCTCCTTCTGTTTCTCCTTCTCCTTCTTGTTCTTCTGCTTTTCCTTAGGCTTCTCCTTCTGCTTCAGCTACAACTGCTACTGTTTCTACGTCTTCTGTTTCTTCTGCTTCTCCTTCTGCTTTTGATTCTCTTTCTGCTTCTGCTTCTCCTTCAGCTTGTCATTCTGCTTTTCCAGATTCTGCTTCTTCTGCTTCTCCTGCTTCTCCTTCGCTTCAGGTTCTGCTTCGCTTCTTCGGATTCTCATGCTTCTGCTTCTCCTGCTTCTGCTTCTTCTTCTTCCCCTCCTTCTCTTTCTGCTTCTCCTTCTGTTTCTGCTTCTCCTTCTGCTTCTGCTTCTTGTCCTTCTCCTGATTCTTCTACTTCTGCTTCTCCTGTTTCTGTATCTCATGCTTCTCCTTCTGCTGCTCTTTCTGCTTCTCCTCCTGCTTTTCCGTCTCCTTCTCCTTCTTCTGCTTCTCTTTCTGCTTCTCCTTCTGTTTCTCCTCCTTCTCGTTCTTCTGCTTTTCCTTGTGCTTCTCCTTCTGCATCTTCTGCTTCTGCTACTGCCTCTGCTTCTTCTGTTTCTTCTGCTTCTCCTTTCTCTGCTTCTCCTTCTGCTTTTGCTTCTCCTTCTGCTTCTGCTTCAATTTCTCCTTCTGCTTCTCATTCTGCTTCTGCGTCTTCTGTTTCTTCTGCTTCTCTTGCTTCTGCTTCTCCTGCTTCTCCTACTTCTCGTGCTGCTTCTCCTTCTGCGTCTCTTTCTGCTTCTGCTTATCCTTTTGCTTCTCCTACTCCTAATCCTTCTCTCTCGCCTTCTCCGTCTTCTTCTTCTGTTTCTCCTGCTGGCTTCTGCTTCTGCTTATTCTACTATTACTGTTTCTTCTGCTTCTGCTTCAGATTCTGCTTCTTCTGTTTCTCCTTCTGCTTCAGATTCTGCTTCTGCTTCTTAAGATTCTTCTGTTTCTTCTACTTCTGCTTCTCCTGCTTCTTCTGCTTCTCCTGCTTCTCTTTCTGCTTCTCCTTCTGCTTCTGCTTCTCCTGCTTCTGCTTCTGCTCTTCTCCTTCTTCTGTTTCTTTTGCTTCTGTTTCTTATGCTTCTACTTGTGCTTCTTCTGATTCTCCTGCTTCTCCATTTGTTGTCCTTCTGTTTCTGCTTCTCTTTCTGCTTCTGCTTCTCCTTCTGCTGCTCCTTCTCCTTCTGCTTCTGCTTCTCCCAGTGCTTCTGCTTCTGCTTCTTTTGCTTATTCTTTTTCTTCTGCTTCTGCTTCTCCTGCTTCTTCTTCTTCTGCTTCTACTGCTTCTCCTTCTTCTTCTTCTTCTTCTTCTTCTTCTTCTTCTTCTTCTTCTTCTTCTTCTTCTTCTTCTTCTTCTTCTTCGTCTTCTTCTTCTTCTTCATCTTCTTCTTCTTCTTCTACTCATCTTCTACTCATCTCATCTTAGCATAAACATAATGATTCTACTGCTTCTTCTACTTGATCTCATCAGATGTTCATCTTATGATCTCCTGCTCAGGATTCAGCATCTTCTGCTGCTA
>NW_012306065.1:0-2763 GCF_000151885.1 Dipodomys ordii
GGACACAGTGGGGGCACAGCGGGACAGAGCGGGACACAGTGGGACAAAGCGAAGACAAATCGTGAGATACAGCGGGGGACAGAGCGGGAGACAGCGGGGGACACAGGGAGGACACAGCAGGGCACAGCGGCACACAGCAGGGACAGAGCGGGACACAGCGGGACACAGCGGGGAACACAGCGAGGACACAGCGGGACACAGCGTCGATACAGCGGGGATACAGCGTTACACAGCGTGGTACACATATGTGGACATAATGGGACACAGTGGGGGCACAGCGGGACACAGCGGGACACAGTGGGACACAGCGAGGACAAATCGTGAGACGAAGCGGGGGACAGAGCGGGAGACAGCGGGGGACACATCGAGGACACAGCAGGACACAGCGGGACACAGCAGGGACAGAGCGGGACACAGCGGGACACAGCGGGACACAGCGGTGGACCCAGCGAGGACACAGCGGGACACAGCGGGGGACACAGCGAGGACACAGCGGGACACAGCGGGGGACCCAGCGAGGACACAGCAGGACACAGCGGGGTACCCAGCGAGGACACAGCGGGACACACCGGGGGACACAGCGGGACACAAGGGAGAACCCAGCGAGGACACAGAGGGACACAGCGCGGGACACAGCGGGGGACACAGCGAGGACACAGCGGGGGAGACAGCGGGGGACACTGCGGGACACAGTGGGGAACACAGCGAGGACACAGCGGGACACAGCATCGATACAGCGGGGATACAGCGTTACACAGCTTGGTACACATCTGTGGACACAACGGGACACAGTGGGAGCACAGCAGGACACAGTGCGACACAGCGAGGACAAATCATGAGACATAGCGGGGGACAGAGCGGGAGACAGCGGGGGACACAACGAGGACACAGCAGGACACAGCGGGACACAGCAGGGACAGAGCGGGACACAGCGGGACACAGCGAGGGACACAGCGGGACACAGTGGGGGACCCAGCGAGGACACAGCGGGATACAGTGGGGAACACAGCGAGGACACAGCGGGGGACACAGCGGGGGACACTGCGGGACACAGCCGTGAGCACAGCGAGGACACAGCGGGACCCAGAGGGACACAGCGACGATACTGCGGGGACACAGCGTTACACAGCGTGGTACACAGCTGTGGACACAACGGGACACAGTGGGGGCACAGCGGGACACAGCGGAACACAGTGGGACACAGCGGGGACAAAGCGTGAGACACAGCGGGGGACAGAGCGGGAGACAGCGGGGGACACAGCGAGGACACAGCGGGACACAGCGGGGGACACAGCGGGACACAGCGGTGGAAACAGCGGGACCCAGCGGTGGACCCAGCGAGGACCCAGCGGGACCCAGCGGGACACAGCGTCGATACAGCTGGGATACAGCCTTACACAACGTGGTACAGATCTGTGGACACAACGGGACACAGTTGGGGCACAGCGGGACAGAGCGGGACACAGTGGGGACACAGCGAGGACAAATCGTGAGACACAGCGGGGGACAGAGTGGGAGACAGCGGGGGACACAGTGAGGACACAGCAGTACACAGCGGGACACAGCAGGGACAGAGCGGGACAGAGCGGGACACAGCGGGACACAGCGGGGGACACAGCGGGACACAGCAGAGGTCCCAGCGAGGACACAGCGGGACACAGTGGGGGACACAGTGAGGAAACAGAGGGGGACACAGCGGGGGACACTGCGGGACACAGTGGGGAACAGAGCGAGGACACAGCGGGACCCAGCGGGACACAGCGTCGATACAGCAGGGATACAGTGTTACACAGTGTGGTTCACATCTGTGGACACAACGGGACACAGTGGGGGCAGAGCGGGACACAGTGGGACACAGCGAGGACAAATCGTGAGACGTAGCGGGGGACAGAGCGGGAGACAGCGGGGGACACAGCGAGGACACAGCAGGACACAGCGGGACACAACAGGGACAGAGCGGGACACAGCGGGACACAGCGGGGGACACAGTGGGACCCAGCGGGGGACCCAGCGAGGACACAGCGGGACACAGCGGGACACAGCGTCGATACAGCGGGGACACAGCGTTACACAGCGTGGTACACAGCTGTGGACACAACTGGACACAGTGGGGTCACAGCGGGACACAGCGGAACACAGTGGGACACATCGGGGACAAAGCGTGAGACACAGCGTGGGACAGAGCGGGAGACAGAGGGGGACACAGCGAGGACACAGCGGGACACAGCGGGGGATACAGCGGGACACAGCGGTAGACAAAGGGTGACAGAGCGGGGGACACAGCGGGACACAGCGGTGGAAAGAGCGGTACACAGCGGTGGACACAGCGAGGACACAGCGGGACCCAGCGGGACACAGCCTCGATACAGAGGGGACAGAGTGGGCCACAGCGGGACACAGCAGGAACAAAGCAGTAGACACGGCAGGACACAGCAGGGGACACAGCGGGACACAGCCGGGGACACAGGGAGGACAGAGCGGGACACAGCGGGGACAAGGAGGAGACAGAGCAGGACAGAGCGAGGACACAGCGGGGACTCAGCGTTGGACACAGCGGGGGAAAAAGCGGGACACCAAGGGACAGCGCGGGACACAGCGGTGACAAGGGGGAGACAGAGCGCGACACAGCGAGGACACAGAGGGACACAGCGGGGGACACAGCGGGACACAGCGGGGAACACAGTGGGACAAAGCAGGGTACACAGCAGGGGACACAGCGGGACACAGCGGGGTACCCAGAGGGAAACAGCGGGGGGCCCAGTG
>NW_012306066.1:0-2763 GCF_000151885.1 Dipodomys ordii
TAGAGGCGGACAATAGCGGACACAAAGGGACACAGCGCGGACACAGCGAGACATAGAGGGACGCAGTGGGACACAGCGGGACACAGCTGGACACAGCAGGAGAGACAGCGGACACAGCGGGGGACACAGGGGGAAACTGCGGGACAAAGTGGGAACAGAGCGGGACACAGCGGGGACACAGCAAAGAACAAAGCGGGGGACAAAGCGAGTCACCACGGGACACAGGGGGACACAGCGGGGACACAGCGGAACACAATGGGACTCAGCGGGGGACACAGTGGGACACAGCAGGGGACATAGAGGCGGACACAGCGGGACACAACGGGACACAGCTGGACACAGCGGGGGACCAGCGGGACACAGTGGGACACAGCAGGGGACACAGCGGGACACAGCGGGACACAGCGGGACACAGCGGGAACACAGCAGGACACAGCGGGGGACACAGTGGGGGACAAAGAGAGGGACACAGCGGGACACAGCGGGACACATCGGGGACACAGCGGGGACACAGCGGGACACAGCGGGGACACAGCAGGACACAGCGAGGACACATCGGGGACACAGCGGGGGACAGTTGGGAGACACAGCGGTAACAAAGCTGGGACACAGCGGAACACAGCGGGACACAGTGGGACACAGCGGGGACACAGCGGGACACAGCGAGACACAGTTGGGGACAAAGCGGGACACAGCGGAACACAGCAGGACACAGTGGGGACACTGCGGGACACAGCGGGGACCCAGCGGGACAGAGCGGGACACAGCGGGGACAAAGTGAGAACAGAGCGGGACAGCGTCGACACAGCGGGCACACAGCGGGACACAGTGGGGACATAGTGAGGACACTGCGGGGCACAGTGGGACACAGCGGGGACACAGTGGGTCATAGTGGTGACTCAGCGAGGACACAGCAGGGGACACAGCGGGACCCAGTGGGGACAGAGTGGGACACAGCGGGGACACAGCGGAGGTCACAGCGGGGACACAGCGGGGACACAGCAAGGACACAGCGGGGGACACAGCGGGACACAGCGGGACACAGCGGGGACTCAGCGGGACCCAGCGGGACGCAGTGGGGCCCAGCGGGGGACACAGCGGGAGACACAGCGTGGACACAGCGGGACACAAAGGGGGACACAGCGAGGACACAGCGGGATAGAGCGGGGGACACAGAGGGACACAACGGGACACAGCGCGACACACCAGAGACACAGCGGGACACAGTGGGACTCAGCGGCGGACACTGCGGGACACAGCGGGGAACATAGAGGTGGACACAGCGGGACACAGCGGGACACAGCGGGGGACACAGCAGGGCAAAGCGGGACACAGCAGGACACAGCGGTAGACAGTGGGGACACACCGGGGGGACACAGCGCGGAAACAGCCGGACACCACGGGGTACACAGCGGGGGACACAGCGGGGAACAGCGGGGACATACTGGGGGACAGCGGGGACAAAGCGGGACACAGCGGGGGATAGCAGGTACACAGCGCGGACACAGAGGGGTCACAGCGGGACACACCAGAGACACAGCGGGGACACAGCGGGACACAGCAGGGACACAGCGGGACACAGCGGGGGACACAGCGGGACACAGCGGGGGACACACAGCGGGACACTGGGGGACACAGTGGGGACAGAGAGGGACACAGCGGGGACACAGCAGAGGACACAGCGGGGAACAAAGTGAGACACCACGGGACACAGCGGGACACAGCGGGGACAAAGCGGGGGACAGCAGGGAGACACAGCGGGACACAATGGAGCACAGCGGGGACACAGCGGGGACACAGCGGTACACAGCGGGACACAGCGGGGACACAGCGGGGACACAGCGGGACACAGCGGGGGACATAGAGGCGGACACAGGGGGACACAGCGGGGACACAGCGGGACACAGCGGGGGTCATAGCGAGGACACAGCAGGACACAGGAGGGCAAAGCGGGGACACAGCGGGGACACAGCGTGGGACACAGTGGGACACAGCAGTGGACACAGCGGGACACAGCGCGACACAGCGGGGACACAGCGAGGACACAGCTGGACACAGCGGGGACACAGCGGGACACAGCGTGGGACACATTGGGGACACAACGGGACACAGCAGGACACAGCAAGGACATAGCGGGGGACACAGCGGGACATAGCCGGGACAGAGCAGGGACACAGCAGGACACAGAGGAGGACATAGAAGGGGACACAACGGGGGACACAGCGGACACAGCGGGACACAGCGGGGACACAGCGGGACACAGCGGAGACACAGCGGGCGACAGCAGTGAGACACAGCAGGACACAGTGGGACACAGCGGGGACACAGGGGTACACAGCGTGACACAGCTGGGACACAGCGGGACACAGCTGGACACAGTGGAAGACACAACGGGACACAGCGGGGGACATACCGGGGGACACAGCGGGGGACACAACGGGACACTGGGGGACACAGTGGGGACAGAGAGGGACACAGCGGGGACATAGCGGGACACAGCATGGGACAGCGGGGTCACAGCGAGGACATAGCGGGGGACACAGCGGAACACAGAGGGGACACAGCGGGACACAGCGGGGACACAGCGGGACAGAGCGGGGGTCATAGCGAGGACACAGCGGGACACAGGAGGACAAAGCGTGGACACAGCGCGGACACAGCGGTGGACACAGTTGGACATAGCGGGGGATAGAGCGAGAAAACAGTGGGGACATAGCAGGGACACTGCAGGACACAGCGGGACACAGCAGGGACACAGCGGAT
>NW_012306067.1:0-2763 GCF_000151885.1 Dipodomys ordii
CTGCGAGGACACAGCGGGACACAGTGGTGGACACAGCGAGGACACAGCGGGGGACACAGCGGGGGACACTGCGGGACACAGCAGGGAACACAGCGAGGACACAGCGAGAACCAGCGAGACACAGCGTCGACACAGCGGGGATACAGCGTTACACAGCGTGGTACACATCTGTGGACACAGTGGGGGCACAGCGGGACACAGCGGGACACAGTGGGACAAAGCAAGGACAAACCGTGAGACACAGCGAGGGCCAGAGCGGGAGACAGCGGGGGACACAGCGAGGACACAGCAGGTCACAGCGGGACACAGCAGGGACAGAGCGGGACACAGCGGGACACAGCGGGGGACACAGCGGGACACAGCGGGGGACACAGCAAGGACACAGCGGGACACAGCAGGGGACATAGCGAGGACACAGCGGGGGACACAGCGGGGGACAAAGCGGGACACCACGGGACACAGCGGGAAACAGCGGTGACCCTGCGGGGACACAGCGGGACACAGCGGGGGACACAGCAAGGACACAGCGGGACACAGCAGGGGACATAGCGAGGACACAGCGGGGGACACAGCGGGGGACACTGCGAGACACAGCGGGGAACACAGCGAGGACACAGCGGGACCCAGCGGGACACAGCGTCGACACAGCCGGGTACACAGCTGTGGACACAACGGGACACAGTGGGGGCACAGTGGGACACAGCAGAACACAGTGGGACACAGCGGGGACAAAGTGTGAGACACAGCGGGGGACAGAGCGGGAAACAGCGGGGGACACATTGAGGACACAGCGGGACACAGCGGGGGAAACAGCGGGACACAGCGGTGGACACAGCGGGACACAGCGGGGGACACAGCGGGACACCGCGGTGGACACAGCGGGACACAGCGGTGGACACAGCGAGGACACAGCAGAACCCAGCGGGACACAGGGTCGATACAGCGGGGACAGAGTGGGCCACAGCGGGGTACACAGTTGAGGACACAACGGGGCACATCGGAGGACACAGCAAGGACTCAGCGGAACACAGCGTGGGACACAGTGAGGAAACAGGGGGACACAGCGGGACACAGCGGGACAGAGCAGAAACACAGCAGTAGACACAGCGGGACACAGCCGGGGACACATTGGGACACAGCGGGGACACAGCGGGGACACAGCGGGACTCAGCGGGGGACACAGCAGTACACAGCGGGACACAGCGGGAACACAGCGGGGACTCAGCGGGGGACACAGCGGGGGACAAAGCGGGACACCACGGGACAGAGCGGGACACAGCGGGGACAAGGGGGAGAAAGAGCGGGACACAGCGAAGACACAGCGGGAGACAGCGGGGGACACAGCGGCGGACACAGCGGGACAAAGCATGGTACAGAGCAGGGGACACATCGGGATACAGAGGGACACAGTGGGGGACCCAGCGGGAAACAGCGGGGGGCCCAGCGAGGACACAGCGGGACACAGCAGGGGACACAGACAGGAAAACAGCGGGGGACACACCGGGGGACACAGCGGGACACAGCAGGGAACACAGCGAGGACACAGCGGGACCCAGCGGGACCCAGCGTCGATACAGCGGGGATACAGCGTTACACAGTGTGGTACAAATCTGTGGACACAAGGGGACACAGTGGGGGCACAGCGAGACAGAGCGGGACACAGTGGGACACAGCGAGGACAAATCGTGAGACACAGCGGGGGACAGAGCGCGAGACAGCGGGGGACACAGCGAGGACACAGCAGGACACAGCGGGACACAGCAGGGACAGAGCGGGACCCAGCGGGGGACCCAGCGAGGACACAGCGGGGGACACAGCGGGGGACACTGCGGGACACAGCGGGGAACACAGCGAGGACACAGCGGGACCCAGCGGGACACAGCGTCGATACAGCGGGGACACAGCGTTACACAGCGTGGTACACAGCGGTGGTCACAACGGGACACAGTGGGGGCACAGCGGGAAACAGCGGAACACAGTGGGACACAGCTGGGACAAAGCGTGAGACACAGCGGGGGACAGAGCGGGAGACAGCGGGGGACACAGCGAGGACACAGTGGGACACAGCGGGACACAGCGTCGATACAGCGGGGACACCGTGGGCCACAGCGGGGTACACAGCTGGGGACACAACGGGGCACATCGGTGGATACAGCAAGGACTCAGCGGAACACAGCGTGGGACACAGTGAGGACACAGGGGGACACAGCGGGACACAGAGGGACACAGCAGGAACAAAGCAGTAGACACAGCGGGACACAGCAGGGGACACAGCGGGACACAGCGGGGGACACAGGGAGGACAGAGCGGGACAAGGCGGGGACACAGCCGGAACTCAGCGGGGGACACAGCGGGGGACAAAGCGGGACACCACGGGACACAGCGGGACACAGCGGGGACAAGGGGGAGACAGAGCGGGACACAGCGAGGACACAGCGGGACACAGCGGGGGACACAGCAGGACACAGCGGGGGACACAGCGAGGACACAGCGGGACACAGCGGGGGACACAGCGAGGACACAGTGGGGGACACTGCGGGACACAGCAGGGAACACAGCGAGGACACAGCGAGACCCAGCGGTACACAGCGTCGATACAGTGGGGATACAGCGTTACACAGTGTGGTACACATCTGTGGACACAAGGGGACACAGTGGGGGCACAGCGGGACACAGCGGGACACAGTGGGACAAAGCAAGGACAAATCGTGAGACACAGCGGGGGACAGAGCGGGAGAAAGCGGGGGACACAGCGAGGACACT
>NW_012306068.1:0-2763 GCF_000151885.1 Dipodomys ordii
GCGAGACACAGCGCTGACACTGTGGAGGACACAGCGGGGGACACAGCGGGGGACACAGCCGGAAACAGCAGGACACAGCGGGGGACACAGGTGGGACACAGCGGGACCCAGCGCGGGACACAGCAAGGACACATTGGGACACAGCGGGGACACAGCGGGACTCAGCGGGGGACACAGCAGTACACAGCTGGACACAGCGGGTCACAGCAAGGGACACAGAGGGGTACATAGCGGGACATAGTGGGGAATACAGTGAGGACATAGCGGGACCCAGCGGGACACAGCGGGGGAGACAGCCGGACATAGCAGGGACACAGCGGGGACACAGCGGGACCCAGCAGGACACAGCGGGGGACACAGCGGGACACAGCGGGACACAGCGGGGGACACAGCGGGACACAGCGGGAACACAGTAGGACATAGCGGGGGACACAGTGGGACACAGTAGGACACAGCGAGGATACAGCTGGACAGAGCGGGGACACAGAGGGGACTCAGCAGGGGACATAGAGGGGAAAAAGCGGGACATCACGGGACACAGTAGGACACAGGGGGACACAGCGGTGACACTGCGGGACACAGCCGGGGGACACAGCGGTGGACAGCGGGGGAAAGAGTAGGGACACAGCGGTACACAGAAGGGTACACAGCGGGGCACAGCGGACACACAACAGGGACAGAGCTAGACACAGAGGGACACAGAGGGGACAGAGCGTGACACAGCGGGACACAGAGGGACACAGCAGGGGACTCAGCGGGACACAGCAGGGGACACAGGGAAGACACAGCTGGACACTGAGGGAGACAGAGCGAGGACACAGCCGGACACAGCGAAACACAGCGTGACACAGTGGGGACACAGCAGGGGACACAGCGGGACACAGCGGGGGACACAGAGGGACACAGCGGGGTACAGAGCAGGCACAAAGCGGGACACAGCAGGGGACACAGCGAGGACAAAGCGGGACACAGCGGTGACACAGCGGGACACAGCTGGGGACACTGCGGGACACAGCGGGACACAGCGGGGACACAGCAAGGACACAGCGGGGGACACAGCGGGACACAGCCGGACACAGCCGGGGACACAGCGGGACACAGCGAGAGACACAGCGGGGGACACAGCGGGACACAGCGGGGAACAAAGAGAGGACACAGCGGGACCCAGCGGGACACAGAGTCGATAGAGTGGGGACACAGCGGGACACAGCGGTGAAACAACCGGACTCAGCGGGGGACACGGTGGGACCCAGCGGGACCCAGCGGGGACACAGCAAGGACACAGCGGGGGACACAGCGGGACACAGCGGGACACAGCGGGGGACACAGCAAGGGACACAGCGGGAGACACAGCAGGACACAGTGGGGAACACAGAGAGAGACACAGCAGGACCCAGCGGGACACAGCGTCGATACAGCGGGTACACAGCGGGACACAGCAGGGTACACAGCTGTTGACACAACGGGACACAGTGGGGGACACAGCGGGAAACAGCGGGACACAGCGGGGCACAGCAGGGACAAAACGGGAGACACAATGGGGAAGAGAGCAGGACACAGCGGGGGACACAGAGAGGACACAGTGGGGACACAGCGAGACTCAGCCGGGGACACAGCGGGGGACAAAGCGGGACACCACGGGACACAGTGGGACACAACGGGACACAGCGGTGTCACTGCGGGACACAGTGGGGGACAAAGCGGGACACAGCGGGACACAGCGGGGACGCAGCGGGACACAGCGGGACACAGCGGGACACGGCGGGGGACACAGCGGGACACAGAGCGGGACATAGCGAGGACACAGCGGGACACAGCGGGACACAGCCGGGGACACAGCGAGGACACAGTGGGGGACACAGTGGGGGAAACAGCTGGACACAGCGGGGAACACAGCGAGGACACAGCGGCACCCAGCGGGACACAGCGTAGATACAGCGGAGACACAGCGTTACACAGCATGGCACAAAGATGTGGACACAACGGGACACAGTGGGGGCACAGCGGGACACAGCGGGACGCAGTGGGCACAGCGGGGACAAAGCGTGAGACACAGCATGGGACAGAGCTGGAGACAGCGGGGGACACAGCGGGGACACAGCGAGGACACAGCGGGACAGAGCGGGACACTGCAGGGCACAGCGTGGGACACAGCGGGACACAGCGGGGGACACAGCGGGAGACAGCGGGGGACACAGCGAGGACACAGCGGGACACAGCGCTGACACTGAGGGGACACAGCGGGGGACACAGCGTGGGACATAGCCTGACACAGCGGGACACAGCTGGAGACACATGGAGGACTCAGCGGGACAAAGCGGGGACACACCGGCGACTCACCGGGGGACACAGCGGGGGACAAAGCGGGACACCACAGAACACAGTGGGAAACAGCGGGACACAGCGGGGAAACTGCGGGGACACAGGGGGACAAAGCGGGGGACACATAGGGACACAGCGGGGGACACAGCGGGGGACACAGCGGGACACAGTGGGACACAGCGGGGCACACAGGGGGGACATAGCGGGACCCAGCGGGGAACACAGCGAGGACACAGCGGGACCCAGCGGTACACAGCGTCGATACAGCGGGGACACAGCGTTACACAGCGTGGTACACAGCTGTGAACACAACGGGACACAGTGGGGGCACAGCGGGACACAGCGGGACACAGTGGGACACAGCGGGGACAAAGCTTGAGACACAGCGGGGTACAGAGCAGGAGACAGCGGGGGACATAGCGAGGACACAGAGGGACACAG
>NW_012306069.1:0-2763 GCF_000151885.1 Dipodomys ordii
ATTACAATTCGAGCATCTACTAATACAACAGCTTATCGAAAAGCTTATCAAATATGTTAAAATTCTCCATATGAACATCAGATTCCAAAATAAGCCCTTCCTTATCCTTCTCCTTATCCTACATATGCATCTCCTGCTATCGCTTCTTCTGCTTGTCCTGCTCCTCTTTCAGCATCTTCTTCTGCTTCTGCTTCTCCTTCTGCTGCTTCTTCTGCTTCTGTTTCTCCTTCTTCTGCTGCTCCTTCTGCTTCTCCTTCTTCTTCTCCTTCTGCTGCTCCTTCTGCTTCTCGTTCTGCTTCTGATTCTCCTTCTGCTCTTCCTACTCCTAATCCTTCTCTTTCTCCTTCTCCTTCTTCTTCTTCTGCTTCTCGTTCTGCTTCTGCTTCTGCTTCTTCTGCTTGTTCTGTTTCTTCTGCTTCAGGTCCTGCTTCTGCTTCTTCGGCTTCTTCTGTTTCTCGTTCTTCTGCTTCTCCTGCTACTGCTTCTTCTCCTTCTCTTTCTGCTTCTTCTGCTTCTCCTGCTACTGCTTCTTCTCCTTCTCTTTCTGCTTCTCCTTCTGCTTCTGCTTCTCCATCTGCTCCTTCTCCTTCTTCTGTTTCTTTTTCTTCTTCTTCTTCTTCTTCTTCTTCTTCTTCTTCTTCTTCTTCTTCTTCTTCTTCTTCTTCTTCTTCTTCTTCTTCTTCTTCTGCTTCTGCTTCTTCTGCTTCTTCTGCTTCTCCCGCTTCTGCTTCTTCTGCTTCTCCTTCCTTTCCTCTGCTTCTGCTTTTTCTTCTCCTTCTTCTGCTTCTGCTTCTGCTTCTTCTGATTCTCCAACTAATACCTTCTTCTTCTCCTTCTGTTTCTGCTTCTCTTTCTGCTTCTGCATCTCCTTCTGCTTCACATTCTGCTGCTCTTTCTCCTTCTTCTGTTTCTCCCTCTGCTTCTGCTTCTTATGCTTCTTCTTTATCTTCTGCTTCTGCTTCTCCTGCTTCTGCTTCTTGTGCTTCTACTGCTTCTTCTTCTTCTTCTTCTTCTTCTTCTTCTTCTTCTTCTTCTTCTTCTTCTTCTTCTTCTTCTTCTTCTTCTTCTGCTTCTTCTGCTTCTTCTGCTTCTACTTCTCTTTCTGCTTCTGCTTCTCCTGCTTGTTTTTCTGCTTCTTCTGCTGCTTCTCCTTCTGCCGCTTCTTCTACTTCTCCTACTGCTTCTCTTTTTGCTTCTCCTTCTGCTTCTGCTTCTACTTCTTCTGTTTCTCCTGCCTGAATTTCTGGTTCTACTTCTTCTGCTGCTTCTCCTTCTGCTTCTGCTTCTACTTCTGCTTCTGATTCTGCTTCTTCTGCTTCTTCTCTTTCGGCTTCTCCTGCTTCTGCTTCTTGTGCTTCTCCTGCTTCTCTTTCTGCTTCTCATTCCGCTTCTGCTTCTCCTTCTGCTTCTGCTTCTCCTCCTTCTCCTTCTCCTACTTCTGCTTCTCCTTCATCTTCTGCTTCTTCTGCTTCTGCTGCTTCTCCTTCTGCATCTCCTTCTGCTTGTGCTTGTCCTTATGCTTCTTCTTCTGCTTCTGCTTCTCCTTCTCCTTCTTTTGCTTCTCCTTTTGCTTCTGCTTCTTCTGCTTTTCCTGCTTCTCCTTCTGCTTCTGCTTCTTCTGCTTTTCCTTCTGCATCTTCTTCTGCTTCTGCTTCTCCTTCTCCTTCTTCTGCTTCTCCTTCTTATTCTCCTTCTGCTGTTTCTTTTTCCGCTTTACGTGCTTCTCTTTCTGCTTCTCCTTCTGCTTCTCCTTCTGTTTCTCCTTCTCCTTCTTGTACTTCTGCTTTTACTTCTGCTTCTCCTTCTGCTTCTGCTACAACTGCTACTGCTTCTGCTTCTTCTGTTTCTTCTGCTTCTCCTTCTGATTTTGATTCTCTTTCTGCTTCTGCTTCTCCTTCTGCTTCTCCTTCTGCTTCTCCAGATTCTGCTTCTTCTGCTTCTCCTTCTGCCTGAGGTTCTCCTATTGCTAATTCGGGTTCTTATGCTTCTGCTTCTCCTGCTTCTTCTGCTTCCCCTCCTTCTCTTTCTGCTTCTCCTTCTGTTTCTGCTTCTCCTTCTCCTTCTGCTTCTTGTCCTTCTCCTGTTTGTTCTGCTTATGCTTCTCCTGTTTCTGCATCTCCTGCTCCTCCTTCTGCTGCTCTTTCTGCTTCTCCTGCTGCTTTTCCTTCTCCTGCTGCTTCTACTCCTTCTCTTTCTTCTTCTCCTTCTGTTTCTCCTTCTCCCTCACCTTCTCGTTCTTCTGCTATTCCTTCTGCTTCTCCTTCTGCTTCTGCATCTTCTGCTTATTCTGCTACTGCCTCTGCTTCTTCTGTTTCTTCTGCTTCTCCTTATGCTTTTGCTTCTCTTTCTGCTTCTGCTTCTGCTTCTGAATCTCCTTCTGCTTCTCCAGATTAAGCTTCTTCTGCTTCTCCTGCTTGTCCTTCTACATCAGGTTCTGCATCTGCTTCTTCGGCTTCTTCAGCTTCAGCTTCTCCTGCTGCTGCTTCTTCTGCTTCTCCTGCTTCTCTTTCTGTTTCTCCATCTGATTCTTCTTCTTCTACTACTTCTGCTTCTTCTCCATCTGTTTCTTCTGCTTCTGCTTCTCCTGCTTCTGCTTATCCTGCTCCTCGTTCTGCTTCTCTTTCTTCATCTCCTTCTCCTTATTCTGCTTCTCCTTCTGCTTCTGCTTCTCCTTCTGCTTCTGCTTCATTTTCTTCTTCTGCTGCTCATTCTGCTTATGCGTCTTCTGTTTCTTCTGCATAATACTGCTTCTGCTTCTCCTCC
>NW_012306070.1:0-2763 GCF_000151885.1 Dipodomys ordii
CGCTGTGTCCCGCTGTGTCCTCTGCTGTGTCCCGCTGTGTCACTCTGTGTCCCGCTGTATCCCGCTGTGACCCCGCTGAGTCCCCGCTGTGTCCCCGCTGTGTCCCCCGCTGTCTCCCACTCTGTCCCCCGCTGTGTCTCACGCTTTGTCCCCGCTGTGTCCCACTGTGACCCGCTGTGTCCCTCTGTGCCCACACTGTGTCCCGTTGTATCCACAGCTGTGTACCACGCTGTGTAACGCTGTGTCCCCGCTGTATCTACGCTGTTCCTCGCTGTGTCCCGCTGTGTCCCCCGCTGTGTCCCCCGCTGTGTCCTCATTGTGTCCCCAGCTGTGTCCCGCTGTGTCCTCACTGCGTCCCCTGCTGGGTCCCGCTGGGTCCCCCGCTGTGTCCCACTGTGTCCCGCTGTGTCCCGCTCTGTCCCTGCTGTGTCCCGCTGTGTCCCGCTGTGTCCCCCTGTGTGCGTTCTGTGTCCCGCTATGTACTCCGTTGTGTCCAGCTGTTTCACCGCTGTGTCCCCTGCTTTGTCCCGCTTTGTCCCGCTGTGTCCTCGCTGCGTCCCCCGCTTTGTCCCGCTGTGTCCCCCGCTGTGTCCCGCTGTGTCCCGCTCTGTCCCTGCTGTGTACCGCTGTGCCCTGCTGTGTCCTCGCTGTGTCCCCCGCTGTCTCCCGCTCTGTCCCTCGCTGTGTCTCACACTGTGTAACGCTGTATCCCCACTGTATCGACGCTGTGTCCCGCTGGGTCTCGCTGTGTCCTCGCTGTGTTCCCTGCTGTGTCCCGCAGTGTCCCCTGCTGTGTCCTCGCTGTGTCCCCCGCTGTGTCCCGCTGTGTCCTCGCTGTGTCCCCCGCTGTGTCCTGCTGTGTCCCCCGCTGTGTTCTGTTGTGTCCTCGCTGTGTCCCGCTCTTTCTCCCCCTTGTCCCCGCTGTGTCCCGCTGTGTCCCGTGGTGTCCCGCTTTGTCCCCCGCTGTGTCCCCCGCTGAGTTCCCGCTGTGTCCCCGCCTTGTCCCCCTCTGTCCTCCCTGTGTCCCCCGCTGTGTCCCGCTGTGTCCCCTGCTGTGTCCCGCTGTGTCTACTGCTTTGTTCCTGCTGTGTCCCTCTGTGTCCCGCTGTGTCCCCCTGTGTCCTCACAGTGTCCCACGCTGTGTTCCGCTGAGTCCTTGCTGTGTCCCCCGATGTGCCCCGTTGTGTCCCCAGCTGTGTACCCCGCTGTGGCCCACTGTGTCCCCGCTGTATCGACGCTGTGTCCCGCTGTGTCCCACTGTGTCCTCGCTGTGTCCCCCGCTGTCTCCCGCTCTGTCCCCGCTGTGTCTCACGCTTTGTCCCAGCTGTGTCCCACTGTGTTCCGCTGTGTCCCGCTGTGCCCCCACTGTGTCCCGTTGTGTCCACAGCTGTGTACCATACTGTATAATGCTGTGTCCCTGCTGTATCGACGCTGTGTCCCGCTGGGTCCTGCTATGTACTCTGTTGTGTCCAGATTTGTCACCGCTGTGTCCCCCGCTTTGTCCTGCTGTGTCCTCGCTGGGTTCCCCGCTGGGTCCCGCTGGGTCCCCCGCTGTGTCCCGCTGTGTCCCGCTGTGTCCCGCTCTGTCCCTGCTGTGTCCCGCTGTGCCCTGCTGTGTCCTAGCTGTGTCCCCCGCTGTCTCGAGCTCTGTCCCTCGCTGTGTCTCTGCTTTGTCCCACTGTGCCCCGCTGTGTCCCGCTGTGCCCACACTGTGTCCCCTTGTGTCCACAGATGTGTACCACACTGTGTAACGCTGTATCCCCGCTGTATCGACGCTGTGTCCTGCTGGGTCCCGCTGTGTCCTCGCTGTGTTCCCTGCTGTGTTCCGCTGTGTCCCCCGGTGTGTCCCCCGCTGTGTCCTCGCTGTGTCCCCCGCTGTATCCCGCTGTGTCCTCGCTGTGTCCCCCGCCGTGTCCCGCTGTGTCCCCCACTGTGTCCCGCTGTGTCCCGCTGTGTCCCCTGCTGTGTACCCTGCTTTGTCCCGCTGTGTCCTCGTTGTGTCCTGCTCTGTCTCCTCCTTGTCCCCGCTGTGTTCCGCTGTGTCCCGTGGTGTCCCGCTTTGTCCCCCGCTGTGTCCCCCGCTGAGTCCCCGCTGTGTCCCCGCTGTGTCACGCTCTGTCCTCCCTGTGTCCCCGGCTGTGTCCCGCTGTGTCCCCTGCTGTGTCCTGCTGTGTCCACTGATTTGTTCCTGCTGTGTCCCGCTGTGGCCCATTCTGTCCCCGCTGTATCGACGCTGTGTCCCGCTGGGTCCCGCTGTGTCCTCGCTGTGTCCACCGCTGTGTACCGCTCTGTCCACCGCTGTGTCCCGCTGTGTCCCCCGCTCTGTCACCCTTTGTCTACCGCTGTGTCCCGCTGTTTCCGCCGCTGTGTCCCGCTGTGTCCTCGCTTTGTCCCCCTCTGTCTCCCGCTCTGTCTCACGCTTTGTCCCCGATGTGTCCCACTGTGTTCCGCTGTGTCCCGCTGTGCCCCCACTGTGTCCCGTTGTGTCCACAGCTGTGTACCACGCTGTGTAACGCTGTGTCCCCGCTGTATCGACGCTGTGTCCCGCTGTGTCCAGCAGTGTCCCCCGCTGTGTCCCCCGCTGTGTCCTCGCTGTGTTCCCCGCTGTGTCCCGCTGTGTCCTCACTGGGTCACCCGCTGTGTCCCACTGTGTCCCTCGCTGGGTCCCGCTGTGTCCCGCTCTGTCCCTGTTGTGTCCCGCTGTGTCCTGCTGTGTCCTCGCTGTGTCCCCTGCTGTCTCCCGCTCTGTCCCCCGCTACGTGA
>NW_012306071.1:0-2763 GCF_000151885.1 Dipodomys ordii
ATCATCCCTCTGTGTCCTCGCTGTGTTCTGCTGTGTCCTTCGCTATATCCCCGCTGTGTCCCCGCTGTGTCCGCGCTGTGTCCCTGCTGTGTCCACCGCTGTGTCCCTGCTGTGTCCCTCTGTATCCCCCGCTGTGTCCCGCTGTGTCCCCTCTGTGTCCACCTCTGTGTCCCCGCTGTGTCCTACTATGTCCCAGTAGGTCCAAGCTGTGTCCCCTCTTTTTCCCCCACTTTGACCTTGCTGTGTCCCCCGCGGTGCCCCGCTGTGTCCCCGCTGTGTCCCCCGCTGTGTCCCCCGCTGTGTCCCCGCTGTGTCCCCCTCTTTGTCCCCCACTGTGTCCCGGTGTGTCATCCGCTGTGTCTATTCTGTGTCCCGCTGTGACCCCCGCTGTGTCCCCGCTGTGTCCCTCTGTGTCCCGCTGTGTCCTTGCTGTGTCCCGCTGTGTCCCTCGCTGTGTCCCCGCTGTGTCCCGCTGTGTCCCGTGGTGTCCCGTGGTGTCCCGCTTTGTACCCAGCTGTGTCCCCTGCTGTGTCCCCCACTGTGTCTCCGCTGTGACCCGCTGTGTCCCCCACTGTGTCCCCGCTGTATCCCGCTGTGTCCCCTGCTGTGTCCCCGCTGTGTCCCTCTGTGTTTAGCTGTGTCCTCGCAGTGTTCCCCCTGTGTCCCGCTTTGTCCGCCGCTCTGTCCCTCTGTGTCCAGCTGTGTCCCCAACGTGTCCCGCTGTGTCCTCACTGTGTCCCCTGCTGTGTCCCCGCTGTCTCCCGCTGTGTCCCGCTTTTTCCCTGCTGTCCCACGGAGTGTCCCCGCTGTCCCCCGCTGTGTCCCCGGCTGTGTCCTGCTGTGTCCCGCTTTGTCCTGCTGTGTCCTGCTGTGTCCCGCTCTGTCCCGCTGTGTCCCACGCTGTGCCCCGCTGTGTCCCGCTGTGTCCCGCTGTTTCCACCGCTGTGTTCCGTTGTGTCACGCTGTGTCCCCACTGTGTCCGGCTGTATCCCCCACTGTGTCCGTGCTTTGTACCCCGCTGTGTCCCGCTGTGTCCCGCTGTTTCCACCACTTTGTCCCACTCTGTCCCCGTTGTGACCCCGCTGTGTCCCGCTGTGTCCTGCTGTGCCCCTTGGTGTCCCGCTTTGTCCCCCGCTGTGTCCCCCGTTGTGTCCCCCTCTGTGGCTCGCTGTGTCCCTGCTGTGTCCCGCTGTATCCCCGGCTGTGTCCCGCTGTTTCCCCGCTGTGTCCACGTCTGTGTCCCCGCTGTGTCCTGCTGTGTCCAGCTGTGTCCCCCGCTGTGTCCTCGCTGTGTCCCACTATGTCCAAGCTGTGTCCCCTCTTTGTCCCCCGCTGTGTCCCCGCTGTGTCCCCCGTGGTGCCCCGCTGTGTCCCCGCTGTGTCCCCCTGTGTCCCCCGCTGTGTCCGGCTGTTTCCCCACTATGTCCCGCTGTGTATCGCTTTGTCCGACCCTATGTCCCGCTGTGTCCCCCGATGTGTCACGCTGAGTCACTCTGTGTCCCCTCTTTGTCCCGCTGTGTCCCCCGCTGTGTCCCCGCTGAGTCCCCGCTGTGTTCCAGCTGTGTCCCACTGTTTCCTCACTTGTCCCCTGCTGTGTCCCACTGTATCCCTTGCTCTGTCCCCCGTTGTGTCCCGCTGTGTACCCGTTGTCCCCCGGTGTGTCCCTGCTGTCCCCCGCTCTGTTCCCCTCTGTTTCCCTGCTGTGTCCCCATTGTGCCCAGCTGTGTCCCCGCTGTCCTCCGCTGTGTCCCAATTATGTCCCGCTGTGTCCTACTGTGTCCTCGCTGTGTCCCCGCTGTGTCCCCGCTGTGTCCCCGCTGTGTCCCGCTGTGTCCTCGCTGTGTCCCGCTGTGTCCCGCTGTGTCCCCCACTGTGTCCCGCTGTGTATCCGCTGTGTCCCCGCTGTGTCCCGCTGTGATTCCGCTCTGTCCCGCTGTGTCCCTGCTGTGTTCCCGTTGTGTCCTGCTGTGTCCCGCTGTGTCCCCGCAGTGTCCCTGTTGTGTCCCCTCCTGTGTCCCGCTGTGTCCCCGCTGTCCCCCACTTTGTCCCCCAGTGTGTCCCGCTGTGTCTCCCGCTGTGTCCCGCTGGGTGCCTGCTGTATCCCGCTGTGTTCCTCACTGTGTCCCCCTCTGTGTCCCGCTGTGTCCCCCGCTATGTCCCACATTGTATCGCTTTGTGCGCTGCTGTGTCCCGCTGTGTCCCCACTGTATCCCCCGCTGTGTCCGGCTGTGTCCCCCTCTGTGTCCCCGCTCTATCCCGCTGTGTCCCACACTGTGTCCCCCAATGTGTCCCTGCTGTGTCCCCGCTGTGTCCCCGCTGTGTCCCGTTGTGCCCTTGCTTGTCCCCTGCTTTGTCCTCTTGTGTCCCCGCTGTGTCCCTTCTGTGTCCCGCTGTGTCCCCCTTGTCCCCCGGTGTGTCCTTGCTGTCCCCCGTTGTGTCCCGCTGTGTCCCGCTATGTCCCGTTGTGTCACCGCTGTTTCCCCAAATGTGACACCGTTGTGTCCCGCGCTGTGTCCCGCGCTGTGTCCCGTTGTGTCCCCCGCTGTTTCCCGCTGTGTACCTGCTGTGTCCCACTGTGTCACGCTGGGTTCCCGCTTTGTTCCCCACTGTGTCCACGCTGTGTCCCCGCTGTGTCCTCTTTGTGTCCCACTGTGTCCTCACTGTGTCCCCCGATGTGTCCCGCTGTGTCCCTCGCTGTGTTCCGCTATGTCCCGCTAATGTCCCCCTTTGTGTCACTCTGTGTCCCCCGCTGTGTTCGTGCTG
>NW_012306072.1:0-2763 GCF_000151885.1 Dipodomys ordii
TACAGAGAGGGACACAGCGGGGACACAGCGGGCAAACAGCGTGACCCAGCGGGACACAGCCGGGACACAGCGGGGGACACAGCGAGGGACATAGCGGGACTCAGCGGTGGACACAGCGAGAACACAGCGGGACACAGCGGGGTACACAGCAGGACACAGCGGGGGACACAGCGGGACACAGCGGGACACAGCGGGGACACAGCGGGGACACAGCGGCACACATTGTCGACACAGCGGGGACACAGCGGGACACAGCGAGGTACACAGCTGGGGACACAACGGGACACAGCGGGGGACACAGCGAGGACACAGCAGAACCCAGCGTGGGACACAGCGAGGACACAGCGGGACACAGCGAAACACAGAGGGACACAGCGGGGACACAGCAGTAGACACAGCGGGACACAGCGGGGGACACAGCAGGACACAGCGGGAAACACAGGGAGGACACAGCGGGACACAGCGTCAATACAGCGGGGACACAGCGGGACACAGCGGGGTACACAGCTGGGGACACAACGGGACACAGCGGGGGACACAGCGAGGACAGAGCGGGACACAGCGAGGACACAGCGGGGACACTGCAGGAACATAGCGGGACACAGCGGGGTACACAGCGGGACACAGCGGGACACAGCTTGGGACACAGCGGGGACACAGCGGGACACAGCGGGGGACACACTGAGGACACAGCGGGACACAGCAAGACACAGCGTGGGACAAAGCGGGATACAGCGGGGGACACAGCGGGACACAGCGGCGACACAGAGGGGACTCAGCTGGGGACACAACGGGGGACAAAGCGGGACACCATGGGACACAGTGTGACACAGAGGGACACAGCGGGGACACTGCGGGGACACAGCGGGACAAAGCAAGGGAACAGCGAGACACAGTGGGACACAGCAGGGAACACAGCGGGGACAGCGGAGACAGAGAGGGGACACAGCGGGACACAGCGGTGACACAGCTGGACACAACTTAGTACAAAGCGGGTCACAGCGGGCACACAGCGGGGACACAGCGGGACACAGCTGGGGACACAGCGGGACACAGCGGGGGACCCAGCGAAGACACAGCGGGACACAGCCGGGGACACAGCGAGGACACAGCGGGACCCAGCCGGACACAGCGGAGGACACAGCGGGACACACCAGGGGACAAGCGATGACACAGCAGAACACAGCTTGACACAGCGGGGACAGAGCGGGGACACAGCGGGGGACACAGCGGGACAGAGCGGGGACACAGAGGGGGACACAGGGGGACTCAGCGGGACACAGCGGGGGACAGAGCGGGACACAGCGGGGGACAGAGCGGGGACACAGTGGGACACAGAAGTGGACACAGAGGAGACACAGTTGGACACAGCGGGACACAGCTGGACAAAGCAGTGACACAGCGGGGACACAGCGGGGACACAGCAGGGAACACAGAGGGACACAGCATGACAGAGCGGGGACAAAGCGGGACACAGCCGGCTCATAGCGGGGGACACAGCGGGACACAGCGGTGACACAGCGGGACACAGTGAGGAAACAGCAGGGGACACAGCGGGGGACACAGTGGGGGACAGCGGGGACACACCTGGGGCAACGGGGACACAGCGGGGACACAGAAGGGACACAGTGGGACACAGCGGGGAAACAGCGGGGGACACTGCGGGACACAGCGGGGTACCCAGGGAGGACACAGTGGGGGAAACAGCGGGGGACACAGCGGGACACAGTGGAACACAGCGGGGGACACAGCGGGACCCAGCGGGGGACACAGCGGGACACAGCGAGGACACAGCGGGACACAGAGGGACATAGCGGGGACACAGCGGTGACACAGCAGGGATAGAGCGGGGGACTCAGCGGGGGACAGAGGGGTGGACACAGCTGGACACAGAGGGACCTGTCAATGACACAGCGGGACACAGCAGGGGACAAGCGAGAACACAGCGGGACTCAGAGGGAAACTGCGGGGACACAGTGGGGGACTCAGCGGGGGACAGCAGGTACACACTGGGGGACAACAGGGACACAGCGGGACACAGCGGGGGACACAGCGGGGGACACAGCGGGACACAGCATGGGACAAGCGAGGACACAGAAGACACAGCTTGACACAGCTTGGACAGAGCGGGGACACAGCAGGGGACACAGCGGGACAGAGCGGGGACACAGAGGGGGACACAGCGGGACTCAGCGGGACACAGCGGGGGACAGAGCGGGGAACAGCCGGGGACACAGCGGGGACACAGTGGGACACAGAGGTGGACACAGAGGGGACACAGCGGGACACAGCGGGACACAGCTGGACACAATGTTGATACAGCGGGGACACAGCGGGTGACACAGCAGGGAACACAGAGGGACACAGCAGGACACAACGGGGACAAAGTGGGACACAGCGGGGTACACAGCGGGACACAGAGGGGGACAGCGGGACACAGCGGGGACAAAGCGGGACACAGCGGGGTACACAGCGGGACACAGCATGGGACACAGCGGAGGACACAGCGGGACACAGCGCGACACAGCGGGGAGACAGCTGGACAGAGCGTGGTACACATGGGGACACAGCGGGGACACAGCGAGAACACATCGGGACACAGATGGACACAGCGTTGACACAGCTTGACACAGCGGGGTACACAGCGGGACTCAGCGGGGACAAAGCGAGGACACAGAGGGACACAGCGGGACACAGCAGGACACAGCAGGAAACAGTAGGACACAGCGGGGGACACAGCGGGACACAGCGGAGGACACAGCG
>NW_012306073.1:0-2763 GCF_000151885.1 Dipodomys ordii
GAGTAGGAGTAGGAGAAGCAAAAGGATAAGCAGAAGCAGAAAGAGACGCAGAAGGAGAAGCAGCACGAGAAGTAGGAGAAGCAGGAGAAGCAGAAGCAGGAGAAGCAGAAGAAACAGAAGACGCAGAAGCAGAATGAGAAGCAGAAAGGGAAATCGAAGCAGAAGCAGAAGGAGAAGGAGAAGCAGAAAGAGAAGCAGAAAGAGAAGCAGAACGAGAAGCAGGAGAAACAGAAGCAGGAGAAGCAGAAGCAGAAGAAACAGAAGAAGAAGCAGAAGCAGAAGGAGAAGCAGAAACAGAAGGAAAAGCCGAAAGAGAAGCAGGAGAAGCAGAAGAAGCAGCAGCAGGAGAAGCAGAAGCAGAAGAAGCCGAAGAAGCAGAAGCAGAACCTGAAGCAGAAGGAGAAGCAGAAGAAGCAGAATCTGGAGAAGCAGAAGGAGAAGCAGAAGCAGAAAGAGAAGCAAAAGCAGAAGGAGAAGCAGAAGGAGAAACAGAAGAAACAGAAGAAGCAGAGGCAGTAGCAGAAGAAGCAGAAGATGCAGAAGCAGAAGGAGAAGCAGAAGGAAAAGCAGAAGAACGAGAAGGAGAAGGAGAAACAGAAGGAGAAGCAGAAAGAGAAGCAGAAGAAGGAGCAGGAGATGCAGAAACAGGAGAAGCATAAGCAGAACATACAGGAGAAGGACAAGAAGCAGAAGGAGAAGCAGAAACAGAAGGAGAAGCAGAAAGACAAGGAGGGGAAGCAGAAGAAGCAGAAGCAGGAGAAGCAGAAGCATAAGAATCCGAAGAAGAAGCAAAAGCAGAACCTGAAGCAGAAGGAGAAGCAGGAGAAGCAGAAGCAGAATCTGGAGAAGCAGAATGAGAAGCAGAAGGAGAAGCAGAAGCAGAAAGAGAATCAAAAGCAGAAGGAGAAGCAGAAAAAACAGAAGAAGTAGAAGCACTAGCAGTTGTAGCAGAAGCAGAAGGAGAAGCAGAAGGAAAAGCAGAAGAACAAGAAGGAGAAGGAGAAACAGAAGGAGAAGCAGAAGGAGAAGCAGAAAGAGAAGCAGGTAAAGCAGAATAAGAAGAAGCAGAAGGAGAAGCAGAAGGAGAAACAGAAGAAGGAGAAGGAGAAGCAGAAGCAGAAGAAGATGCAGAAGGAGAAGCAGGAGAAGCAGAAGAAGCAGAAGCAGAAGGAGAAGCAGGAAAAGCAGAAGAAGCTCAAGCAAAAGGAGAAGCAAAAGAAGGAGAACGAGAAGCAGAGGCAGAAGAAGAAGCATAAGGACAAGCACAAGCAGAAGGAGATGCAGAAGGAGAAGCAGGAGAAGCAGAAGAAGCAGAAGCTGAAGGAGAAGCAGAAGAAGGAGAAGGAGAAGGAGGAGAAGCAGAAGGACAAGCAGAAGCGGAATGAGAAGCAGAAAGAGAAGCAGGAGAAGTACAAGATGCAGAAGCAGGAGAAGCCGAAAGAGAAGAAGTAGAAGAAGCAGAAACTGAAGCAGAAGGAGAAGCAGAAGCAGAAGGAGAAGCAGAAGAAGAAGTAGAACCGGAAATTCAGGCAGGAGAAACAGAAGAAGCAGAAGCAGAAAGAGAAGCAAAAAGAGAAGCAGAAAGAGAAGTAGAAGAAGCAGCAGAAGGAGAAGCAGCAGAAGAAGCAGAAAAACAAGCAGGAGAAGCAGAAGCAGAAAGAGAAGCAGAAGCAGAAGAATCAGAAGAAGCAGAAGCAGAAGAAGAAGCAGTAGAAGCACAAGAAGCAGAAGCATGAGAAGCAGAAGCAGAAGATAAAGAAGAAGCATAAGAAGCAGAAGCTGAAGCAGAGGGAGAAACAGAAGAAGGAGAAGGAGCAGCAGAAGGAGATGCAGAAGGAGAAAGAGAAGCAGAAACAGAAGGAGAAGGAGGAGGAGAAGTTGGAGAATCAGAAGAAGCAGAAGCAGAAGCAGAAAGAGAAGCAGAAGAAGGAGAAGGAGAAGCAGAAGTAGAAGGACAAGCAGGAGAAGCAGAAGAAGCAGAAGCGGGAGAAGCAGCAGCAGAAGAAGAAACAGAAGAAGGAGAAGGAGCGGAAGGAGAAGCAGAAGTAGAAGGAGAAGCAGAAAGAGAAGCAGAAGAAGCAGTAGCAAGAGAAGCAGAAGCAGCAGAAGCTGGAAAAGCAGAAGCAGAAGAAATAGAACAAGCAGAAGAAGCAGTAGCAGAAGCAGAACGAGAAGCAGAAGAAGAAGAAGGAGAAAGAGAAGGAGTAGGAGTAGGAGGAGCAGAAGCATAATTAGAAGCAGAAAGAGAAGCAGAAGGAGAAACAGAAGAAGAAGAAACAGGAGAAGAAGAAGCAGAAGCAGAATGAGAAGCACAAGAAGGAGAAATTGAAGGAGAAGGAGAATGAGACGGAGAAGCAGAAAGAGAAGTAGGAGAAGCAGAAGAAGAAGAGGCAGGAGAAGCAGAAGCCGAAGAAACAGAAGAAGGAGAAGAGCAGAAGCAGAAGCAGAAGCAGAAGGAGAAGCAGAAGAAGCAGAAGCTGAAGCAGAAGAAGAAGAAACAGAAAAAGCAGAAGAAGCAGAAGAAGAAGCAGCAGGAGAAGCAGAAGAAGAAGAAGGAGAAGGAGAACGAGAAGTATTAGGAGTAGGAGAAACAGAAGGATAAGCAGAAGCAGAAAGAGAAGGAGAATGAGAAGGAGAAGCAGAAGAAGCATAAGCAGGAGAAGCAGAAGCAGAATGAAAAGCAGAAGAAGGAGAAATTGAAACAGAAGAAGATGCAGAATAAGAAGCAGAAGCAGAAGGAGAAGCAGAAGAAGGCGAAGGAGA
>NW_012306074.1:0-2763 GCF_000151885.1 Dipodomys ordii
AGCAGTGGTATTCAGCTGTACTCAGCGGGGGACACAGGGAAGACTCAGGTTTGTCTCTGAGTGAGACTGAGTGATGACACAGTGGGGACTCAGCAGTGGGACACATGGGTACACAGCAGGGGACACAGCGGGACACAGCGGGGGACACAGATGGACACATCGGTGTACACAGCAGGCACAAAGCGGGACACAGCGGGGGACACAGCGAGGACACAGCGGGACACAGCGGTTACACAGCGGGACACAGCTGGGGACACTGCTGGACACAGCGGGACACAGCGGGGACACAGCAAGGACACAGCGGGGGACACAGCGGGACACAGCCGGACACAGCCGGGGACACAGCGGGACACAGCGAGAGACACAGCGGTGAACACAGCGGGACACAGCGGGGAACAAAGAGAGGACACAGCGGGACACAGCGGGACACAGCGTCGATAGTGTGGGGACACAGCGGGACACAGTGATGAAACAACCGGACTCAGCGGGGGACACTGTGGGACCCAGCGGGACCCAGCGGGGACACAGCAAGGACACAGCGGGGGACACAGCGGGACACAGCGGGGGACACAGCAAGGGAACAGCGGGAGACAGAGCGGGACACAGTGGGGAACACAGAGAGAGACACAGCAGGACCCAGCGGGACACAGCGTCGATACAGCGGGTACACAGCGGGACACAGCGGGGTACACAGCTGTTGACACAACGGGACACAGTGGGGGACACAGCGGGACACAGCGGGACACAGCAGGGCACAGCAGGGACAAAACGGGAGACATGTGGGGAACAGAGCAGGACAGAGCTGGGGACACACAGAGGACACAGTGGGGACACAGCGAGACTCAGCCGGGGACACAGCGGGGGAAAAAGCGGGACACCACGGGACACAGTGGGACACAGCGGGACACAGCGGGGTCACTGCGGGACACAGTGGGGGACAAACGGGACACAGCGGGACACAGCGGGGATGCAGCGGGACACAGCGGGACACAGCGGGACACGGCAGGGGACACAGCGGGACACAGAGCGGGACATAGCGAGGACACAGCGGGACACAGCAGGACACAGCGGAGGACACAGCGAGGACACAGTGGGGGACACAATGTGGGAAACAGCTGGACACAGCGGGGAACACAGCGAGGACACAGCGGCACCCAGCGGGACACAGCGTAGATACAGCGGAGACACAGCGTTACACAGCATGGTACAAAGCTGTGGACACAACGGGACACAGTGGGGGCACAGCAGGACACAGCGGGACGCAGTGGGACACAGCGGGGACAAAGCGTGAGACACAGCAGGGGACAGAGCTTGAGACAGCGGGGGGCACAGCAGGGACACAGCGGGACACAGCGAGGACACAGCGGGACAGAGCGGGACACTGCAGGGCACAGCGGGGGACACAGAGGGACACAGCGGGGGACACAGCGGGAGACAGCGGGGGACACAGCGAGGACACAGCAGGACACAGCGCAGACACTGGGGGACACAGCGGGGGACGCAGCGGGGGACACAGCCGGACACAGCGGGACACAGCGGGGGACACATGGAGGACTCAGCGGGACAAAGCTGGGACACATCGGAGACTCACCGGGGGACACAGCGGGGGACAAAGCGGGACACCACAGAACACAGTGGGAAAAAGCGGGACACAGCGGGGAAACTGCGGGGACACAGGGGGACAAAGCGTGGGACACATAGGGACACAGCGGGGGACACAGCGGGGGACACAGCGGGACACAATGGGACAAAGCGGGGCACACAGGGGGGACACAGCGGGACCCAGCGGGGAACACAGCGAGGACACAGCGGGACCCAGCGGTACACAGCGTCGATACAGCGGGGACACAGCGTTACACAGCGTGGTACACAGTTGTGGACACAACGGGACACAGTGGGGGCACAGCGGGACACAGCGGAACACAGTGGGACACAGCGGGGACAAAGCGTGAGACACAGCGGGGGACAGAGCGTGAGACAGCGGGGGACACAGCGAGGACACAGCGGGACACAGCGGGGGAAACAGCGGGACACAGCGGTGGACCCAGCGAGGACCCAGCGGGACCCAGCAGGACACAGTGTCGATACTGCTGGGATACAGCCTTACACAGCGTGGTACTCATATGTGGACACAACGGGACACAGTGGGGGCACAGCGGGACACAGCGGGACACAGTGGGACACAGCGAGGACAAATCGTGAGACGAAGCGGGGGACAGAGCGGGAGAGAGCAGGGGGACACAGCGAGGACACAGCAGGACACAGCGGGACACAGCAGGGAACACAGCGAGGACACAGCGGGACCCAGCGGGACCCAGCGTCGATACAGCGGGGATACAGCGTTACACAGTGTGGTACAAATCTGTGGACACAAGGGGACACAGTGGGGGCACAGCGGGACAGAGCGGGACACAGTGGGACACAGCGAGGACAAATTGTGAGACACAGCGGGGGACAGAGCAGGAGACAGCGGGGGACACAGCGAGGACACAGCAGTACACAGCGGGACACAGCAGGGACAGAGCGGGACAGAGCGGGACACAGCGGGACACAGCAGGGAACACAGCGGGACACAGCGGAGGACCCAGCGAGGACACAGCGGGACACAGTGGGGGACAGAACGAGGAAACAGCGGGGGACACAGCGGGGGACACTGCGTGACACAGCAGGGAACACAGCGAGGACACAGTGGGACCCAGCGGGACACATCGTCGATACAGCGGGGATACAACGTTACACAGCGTGGTTCACATCTGTGGACAC
>NW_012306075.1:0-2762 GCF_000151885.1 Dipodomys ordii
TTCTCCTTATGCATCTTCTTCTGCTTGTGCTTTTCCTTCTGCATCTTCTTCTGCTTCTGCTTCTCCTTCTGCTTCTTCTGCTTCTCCTTCTGATTCTCCTTCTGCTTCTGCTTCTGTTTTTCCTTCTCCTTCTCGTTCTTCTGCTTTTCCTTCTCCTTCTCCTTCTGCTTCTCCTGCAACTGCTACTGCTTCTGCTTCTTCTGTTTCTTCTGCTTCTCCTTCTGCTTTTGATTCTCTTTCCGCTTCTGCTTCTCCTTCACCTTCTCATTCTGCTTCTCCAGATTCTGCTTCTTCTGCTTCTCCTGCTTCTCCTTCTTCTTCAGGTTCTGCTTCTGCTTCTTCGGATTCTTCTGCTTCTGCTTCTCCTGCTTCTGCTTCTTCTGCTTCCCCTCCTTCTCTTTCTGCTTCTCGTTCTGTTTTTGCTTCTCCTTCTGCTTCTTGTCCTTCTCGTGTTTCTTCTGCTTCTACTTCTCCTGTTTCTGCATCTCCTGCTTCTCCTTCTGCTGCTCTTTCTGCTTCTCCTGCTGCTTTTCCTTCTCCTGCTCCTTCTTCTGCTTCTCCTTCTGCTTCTCCTTCTGTTTCTCCTTCTTCTTCTCCTTCTAGTTCTTCTGCTTTTCCTTTCGCTTCTCCTTCTGCTTCTGAATCTTCTGCTTCTTCTGCTACTGCCTCGGCTTCTTCTGCTTCTCCTTCTGCTTGTCCTTCTGCTTTTGCTTCTCTTTCTGCTTCTGCTTCTCCTTCTCCTTCTCCAGATTCTGCTTCTTCTGCTTCTCCTGCTTCTCCTTCTGCTTCAGGTCCTGCTTCTGCTTCTTTGGCTTCTTCTGCTTCTGCTTCTCCTGCTGCTGCTTCTTCTGCTTCTCCTGCTTCTCTTTGTGCTTTTCCTTCTGTTTCTGCTTCTTTTTCTGCTTCTGCTTCTTCTCCTTCTTCTGTTTCTTCTGCTTTTGCTTCTCCTGCTTCCGCTTCTCCTGCTTCTCGTTCTGCTTATCTTTCTGCTTCTCCTGCTCCTGCTTCTCCTTCTGCTTCTGCTTCTCCTTCTGCTTCTGCTTCTGCTTCAATTTCTCCTTCTGCTTCTCATTCTGCTTCTGGGTCTTCTGTTTATTCTGCTTGTCCTGCTTCTGCTTCTCCTGCTTCTCCTAATTCTCGTGCTGCTTCTCCTTCTGTGTCTCTTTCTGCTTCTGCTTATCCTTTGGCTTCTCCTACTCCTAATCCTTCTCTTTCGCCTTCTCCTTCTTCTTCTTCTTCTGCTTCTCCTGGTGCTTCTGCTTCTGCTTATTCTACGATTTCTGTTTCTTTCTGCTTCAGATTGTGCTTCTTCTTCTTCTGTTTCTCCTTCTGCTTCTGCTTCTGCTTCTTCGGCTTCTCCTGTTTCTTCTGCTTCTGCTTCTCTTGCTTCTTCTGCTTCTCCTGCTTCTCTTTCTGCTTCTCCTTCTGCTTCTGCTTCTCCTTCTGCTTCTGCTTCTGCTCTTCTCATTCTTCTGTTTCTTTTGCTTCTGTTTCTTCTGCTTCTTCTTTTTCTGTTTCTTCTGATTCTACTTCTGCTTCTCCTTCTTCTCCTCTTTCTGCTTCTACTTCTGGTGTTCTGATTCTCCTGGTTCTCCTTCTTGTTCTCCTTCTGTTTCTGCTTCTCTTTCTGCTTCTGCTTCTCCTTCTGCTGCTCCTTCTCCTTCTCCTTCTTCTGCTTCTCCCACTGCTTCTGCTTCTGCTTCTTTTGCTTATTCTTTTTCCTCTGCTTCTGCTTCTCCTGCTTATGCTTCTACTGCTTCTCCTTATGCTTCTCCTTATGCTTCTCCTTATGCTTCTTCTTCTTCTTCTTCTTCTTTTTCTTCTTCTTCTTCTTCTTCTTCTTCTTCTTCTTCTTCTTCTTCTTCTTCTTCTTCTTCTTCTTCTTCTTCTTCTTCTTCTTCTTCTTCTTCTTCTTCTTCTTCTCTTTCTTCTGCTTCTGCTTTTCCTGCTTCTTCTGCTTCTGCTGTTTCTCTTTCTGCTTCTCATTCTGTTTCTCTTTCTGCTTCTCATTCTGCTTCTGCTTCTCCTTCTGCTTCTCCTATTGCTTCTGCTGCACTTCCTTCTCCTTCTCCTTCTCCTACTTCTGCTTCTCCTTCTGCTTCTGCTTCTTCTGCTTCTCCTGTTTCTCGTTCTGCATCTTTTTCTGCTTCTGCTTATCCTTCTGCTGCTTCTTCTGCTTCTGCTACTCCTTCTTCTGCTTCTCCTTCTGATTCTCCTTCTACTTCTCTTTCTGCTGCTCCTTCTCCTTCTTCTGCTTCTCCCTCTGATTCTTCTTCTTATGTATATTCTTTTTCTACTGCTTGTGCTTCTACTGCTTCTGCTTCTTCTGCTTCTACTTCTTTTCCTTATGCTTCTACTTCTCCTTCTTCTTCTTCTTCTTCTTCTTCTTCTTCTTCTTCTTCTCCTTCTTCTTCTTCTTCTTCTTCTCCTTCTTCTTCTTCTTCTCCTTCTTCTTCTTCTTCTTCTTCTTCTTCTTCTTCTTCTTCTTCTTCTTCTTCTTCTTCTTCTTCTTCTTCTTCTTCTTCTTCTTCTTCTTCTTCTTCTTCTCTTTCTTCTGCTTCTTCTTTTCCTGCTTCTTCTGCTTCTACTGCTTCACTTTCTTCTTTTCATTTTGCTTCTGCTTCTCCTTCTGCTTCTCCTATTGCTTCTGCGGCTCTTCCTTCTCCTTCTCCTATTTCTACTTCTCCTTCTGCTTCTGCTTCTTCTGCTTCTCCTGCTTCTCAATATGCATCTTCTTCTGCTTGTGCTTTTCCTTCTGCATC
>NW_012306076.1:0-2762 GCF_000151885.1 Dipodomys ordii
CTGCTTCTCCTGCTTCTCCTGATTCTCCTTCTGCTTCTCCTTCTGTTTCTCCTTCTCCTTCTCGTTCTTCTGCTTTTCCTTCTCCTTCTGCTGCCACTGCTACCGCTTCTGCTTCTTCTGTTTCTTCTGCTTCTCCTTCTCTTTCTTCTTCTGCTTCTGCTTCTTCTTCAGCTTCTCATTCTGCTTCTCCAGATTCTGCTTCTTCTCCTTCTCCTGCTTCTCCTTCTGCTTCAGGTTCTGCTTCTGCTTCTTCGGATTCTTATGCTTCTGCTTCTCCTGCTTCTTCTTCTTCTGCTTCCCCTCTTTCTCTTTGTGCTTCTCCTTCTGCTTCTGCTTCTTGTCCTTCACCTGTTTTCTGCTTCTGCTTCTAGTGCTTCTGCTTCTTCTGCTTTTCCTGCTTCTCTTTCTGCTTCTCCTTCTGCTCCTTCTCCTTCTTCTGTTTCTTCTTCTTCTGCTTCTCCCGCTTCTGCTTCTTCTGCTTCTCCTGCTTCTCCTTCTGCATCTCCTTCTCCTTGTGCTTTTCCTTCTGCTTCTTCTTCTGCTTCTGCTTCTCCTTCTCCTTCTTCTGCTTCTCCGTCTGCTTCTGCTTCTTCTTCTTTTCCTGCTTCTCCTTCTGCTTCTCCTTCTATTTCTCCTTCTCGTTCTTCTGCTATTCCTTCTGCTTCTCTTTCTGCTTCTGCATCTTCAGCTTCTTCTGCTACTGCTTCTGCTTCTTCTGTTTCTTCTGCTTCTCCTGCTTTTGCTTCTCTTTCTGCTTCTGCTTCTCCTTCTGGTTCTCCTTCTTCTTCTCCAGATACTTCTTCTTCTGCTTCTCCAGCTTCTCCTTCTGCTTCAGGTTCTCCTTTTGCTTCTTCGGCTTCTTCTGCTTCTATTTCTGCTTCTCCTTCTGTTTCTGCTTCTCTTTCTGCTTCTGCTTCTTCTCCTTCTTCTATTTCTTCTGATTCAGCTTCTCCTGCTTTTGCTTCTCCTGCTTCTCCTTCTGTTTCTCTTTATCCTTATCCTTCTGCTTCTCCTTCTTCTGCTTCTACTACTGCTTCTGCTTCTCCTTCTGCATCTTCTTCTGTTTCAATTTCTCCTTCTTCTGCCTTTCATTATGCTTCTGCTTCTCCTGCTTCTGCTCCTTCTGCTTCTCCTGCTTCTCCTTCTCCTTCTCTTTCTGCTTCTGCTTATCCTTCTGTTTCTCCTACGCCTAATCCTTCTCTTTCTCCTTCTCCTTCTTCTGCTTCTCCTGCTGCTTCTTCTGCTTCTTCTGCTTTTTCTGTTTCTTCTTCTTCTGCTTCAGCTTCTGCTTCTTCTGCTTCTCCTTCTGCTTCTGCTTCTCCTTCTGCTTCTGCTTCTGCTCTTCTCCTTCTTCTGTTTCTTCTGCTTCTGCTTCTCTTGCTTCTTCTTCTTCTGCTTCTCCTGCTTCTCCTTCTGCTTCTCCGTCTCATTCTCCTTCTCCTTCAATTTCTCCTTCTTGTGCTTCTCATTCTTCTTCTGCTTCTGTTTCTCCTGCTTCTGCTTCTTCTGTTTCTCCTTCTGCTTCTACTTCTGCTTCTCTTTCTGCTTCTTATTCTGCTTCTGCTCCTCCTACTCCTAATCCTTCTCTTTCTCCTTCTTCTTCTTCTGCTTCTCGTTCTGCTTCTGCTTCTTCTGCTTGTTCTGTTTCTTCTGCTTCTGCTTTTCCAGCTTCTGCTGCTTCTGCTTCTACTTCTGCTTCAGGTTCTCCTTCTGGTTCTTGGGATTCTTCTGTTTCTTCTGCTTCTGTTTCTCCTGCTACTGCTTCTTCTGCTTCTCTTTCTGCTTTTCCTTCTGCTTCTGCTTCTGCTTCAATTTCTCCTTCTGCTTCTCATTCTGCTTCTGCGTCTTCTGTTTCTTCTGCTTCTCCTGCTTCTGCTTCTCCTGCTTCTCCTACTTGTCTTGCTGCTTATCCTTCTGCTTCTCTTTCTGCTTCTGCTTATCCTTTGGCTTCTCCTACTCCTAATCCTTCTCTTTCGCCCTCTCCTTCTTCTTCTTCTTCTGCTTGTCCTGGTGCTTCTGCTTCTGCTTATTCTACTATTTCTGTTTCTTCTGCTTCTGCTTCAGATTGTGCTTCTTCTGTTTCTCCTTCTGCTTCACATTCGCCTTCTGCTTCTTCGGCTTCTCCTGTTTCTTCTGCTTCTGCTTCTCCTGCTTCTTCTGCTTCTCCTGCTTCTCTTTCTGCTTCTCCTTCTGCTTCTGCTTCTCCTTCTGCTTCTGCTTCTGCTCTTCTCCTTCTTCTGTTTCTTTTGCTTCTGTTTCTTCTTCTTCTTCTTCTTCTGTTTCTTCGGATTCTACTTCTGCTTCTCCTTCTTCTCCTCTTTCTGCTTCTACTTCTGGTCTTCTGATTCTCCTGGTTCTCCTTCTTGTTCTCCTTCTGTTTCTGCTTCTCTTTCTGCTTCTGCTTCTCCTTCTGCTGCTCCTTCTCCTTCTCCTTCTTCTGCTTCTCCCACTGCTTCTGCTTCTGCTTCTTTTGCTTATTCTTTTTCCTCTGCTTCTGCTTCTCCTGCTTATGCTTCTACTGCTTCTCCTTATGCTTCTCCTTATGCTTCTCCTTATGCTTCTCCTTATGCTTCTCCTTCTTCTTCTTCTTCTTCTTCTTCTTCTTCTTCTTCTTCTTCTTCTTCTTCTTCTTTTTCTTCTTCTTCTTCTTCTTCTCCTTCTTCTCCTTCTTCTTCTTCTTCTTTTTCTTCTTCTTCTTCTTCTTCTTCTTCTTCTTCTTCTTCTTCTTCTTCTTCTTCTTCTTCTTCTTCATCATTCTTCTT
>NW_012306077.1:0-2762 GCF_000151885.1 Dipodomys ordii
TTCTGCTTCTTATGCTTCTACAGCTTCTTCTTCTGCTTCTGCTTCTTCTGCTTCTACTTTTCTTTCTGCTTCTGCTTCTCCTGCTTGTTTTTCTGCTTCTTCTGCTGCTTCTCCTTCTGCTGCTTCTTCTACTTCTCCTTCTGCTTCTCTTTTTGCTTCTCTTTCTGCTTCTGCTTCTTCTGTTTCTCCTGCCTGAATTTCTGGTTCTACTTCTTCTGCTGCTTCTCCTTCTGCTTCTGCATCTACTTCTGCTTCTGTTTCTGCTTCTTCTGCTTCTTCTCTTTCGGCTTCTCCTGCTTCTGCATCTTGTGCTTCTCCTGCTTCTCCTTCTGCTTCTCATTCCGCTTCTGCTTCTCCTTCTGCTTCTGCTTCTCCTCCTTCTCCTTCTCCTACTTCTGCTTCTCCTTCAGCTTCTGCTTCTCCTCCTTCTCCTTCTCCTACTTCTGCTTCTCCTTCAACTTCTGCTTCTTCTGCTTCTCCTGCTTCTCCTTCTGCATCTCCTTCTGCTTGTGCTTGTCCTTATGCTCTTTCTTCTGCTTCTGCTTCTCCTTCTGCTTCTGCCTGTTTCTCCTTCTCTTTCTCGTTCTCCTGCTTTTCCTTCTGCTTCTCCTTCTGCTGTAACTGCTACTGCTTCTGCTTCTTCTGTTACTTCTGATTCTCCTTTCTGCTTTTGATTCTCTTTCTACTTCTGCTTCTCCTTCAGCTTGTCATTCATCTTCTCCAGATTCTGCTTCTTCTGCTTCTCCTGCTTCTCCTTCTGCTTCAGTTCTGCTTCTGCTTCTTCAGCTTCTTCTACTTCTTTTTCTGCTTCTCATTCTATTTCTGCTTCTCTTTCTGCTTCTGCTTCTTCTCCTTCTTCTATTTCTTCTGATTCTGCTTCTCCTGCTTCTCCTTCTCCTGCTTCTCCTTCTGTTTCTCTTTATGCTTCTCATTCAGCTTCTCCTTCTTCTGCTTCTACTACTGCTTCTGCTTCTCCTTCTGCTTCTGCATCTTCTGCTTCTTCTGCTACTGCCTCTGCTTCTTCTGTTTCTTCTGCTTCTCCTTATGCTTCTCCTTCTGCTTTTGCTTCTCTTTCTGCTTCTGCTTCTCCTTCTGCTTCTCCAGATTCTGCTTGTTCTTCTTCTCCTGTAGCTCCTTATGCTTCAGGTTCTGCTTCTGCTTCTTCGGCTTCTTCTGCTTCTGCTTCTCCTGCTGCTGCTTCTTCTGCTGCTCCTGCTTCTATTTCTGCTTTTCCTTCTCTTTCTGCTTCTGCATCTCCTTCTGCTTCACCTTCTGGTGCTCTTTCTCCTTCTTCTGTTTCTCCATCTGCTTCTGCATCTTATGCTTCTTTATTTCTTCTATTTCTGCTTCTCCTGCTTCTGCTTCTTATGCTTCTACTGCTTCTTCTTCTGCTTCTGCTTCTTCTGCTTCTACTTCTCTTTGTGCTTCTGCTTCTACTGCTTGTTTTTCTGCTTCTTCTGCTGCTTCTCCTTCTGCTGCTTCTTCGCATTCTACTTCTCTTTTTGCTTCGCCTTCTGCTTCTGCTTCTGCTTCTTCTGTTTCTCCTGCCTGAATTTCTAATTCAACTTCTTCTGCTGCTTCTCCTTCTGCTTCTGCTTCTACTTCTGATTCTGATTCTGCTTCTTTTCTTTCGGCTTCTCCTGCTTCTGCTTCTTGTGCTTCTCCTGCTTCTCTTTCTGCTTCTCATTCCACTTCTGCTTCTCCTTCTGCTTCTGCTTCTCCTCCTTCTCCTTCTCCTACTTCTGCTTCTCCTTCATCTTCTGCTTCTTCTGCTTCTCCATCTGCATCTCCTTCTGCTTGTGCTTGGCCTTATGCTTCTTCTTCTGCCTCTGCTTCTCCTTCTCCTTCTTTTGCTTCTCCTTTTGCTTCTGCTTCTTCTGCTTTTCCTGCTTCTCCATCTGATTCTGCTTCTTCTGCCTTTCCTGATTCTCCTGCTGCTTCTCCTTCTTCTTCTCCTTCTGTTTCTCCTTCTCCTTCTCGTTCTTCTGCTATTCCTTCTGCTTCTCTTTCTGCTTCTGCATCTTCAGCTTCTTCTGCTACTGCTTCTGCTTCTTCTGTTTCTTCTGCTTCTCCTTCTGCTTTTGCTTCTCTTTCTGCTTCTGCTTCTCCTTCTGCTTCTCCTTCTTCTTCTCCAGATTCTGCTTCTTCTACTTCTCCTTCCGCTTCAGGTTCTGCTTCTGCTTCTTCGGCTTCTTCTGCTTCTATTTCTGCTTCTCCTTCTGTTTCTGCTTCTCTTTCTGCTTCTTCTCCTTCTTCTATTTCTTCTGCTTATGCTTCTCCTGCTTCTCCTTCTGTTTCTCTTTATTCTTATCCTTCTGCTTCTCCTTCTCCTTCTCCTTCTTCTGCTTCTCCTTCTGCTTCTGCTTCTGCTTCTCCTTCTGCATCTTCTTCTGTTTTAATTTCTCCTTCTTCTGCTTTTCATTCTGCTTCTCCTTCTCCTGCTTCTGCTTCTTCTGCTTCTCCTTCTCCTTCTCCTTCTCTTTCTGCTTATGCTTATCGGTCTGTTTCTCCTACTCCTAATCCTTCTCTTTCTCCTTCTCCTTCTCCTTCTTCTTCTTCTTCTTCTTCTTCTTCTTCTTCTTCTTCTTCTTCTTCTTCTTCTTCTTCTTCTTCTTCTTCAGCTTTTCCTGCTTCTTCTTCTTCTGCTTCTTCTTCTTTTTCTGCTTTTTCAGTTTCTTCTGCTTCAGCTTCTGCTTCTTCTGCTTCTCCTTCTGCTTCTGTTTCTCCTTTCTGCATCTGCTCTTCTCCTTCCTTCGGTTTCT